>NW_027597781.1:0-66125 GCF_964194155.1 Cetorhinus maximus | reverse complement strand
CCTGGATCTCTGGGTTACTAATCCAGTGACGTTCCCACTGTACGATCACCTCTCCCATGTTATACAGGATCCTGGTTCTGTTATTAATTTCCTGGGAATTACTTTATTTCTATTGTTCTGGATCAGGCCTCTGTTTGTATTAAAATAGACCCCATCTCGTTAATGTTCCACTAGAAGCCATCTCAGTTTGTATTGCACTAGACCCTGTCTCCATTTATATTACATCAAACCCTGTCTCTGTTTATATTAAACGAGGCCCTGTCTCTTTTCATATTATATTAGATCTTGACTATGGCTATATTTCCCAGATCTGATCATTTTAACTACGGCACTAGACCACGTCTCTGAAGAAGAATCACACGGACTCGAAACATTAACTTTGTTTCTCTCTCCACAGATGCTGTCAGGCCTGCTGAGTTTGTCCGCATTTTCTGTTTTTATTTCAGATTTCCAGCATTCACAGTGTTTTGATTTAATCTATACCTCTGTTTCAATTATGACTGTGTTACTCCATGTTTTTGTGAGATGAGAGATAATATTATAAATAAAAATGTTAGGCTAGAAATCGGTATATCGCAGTAGCCTGAAATGGGCGGTAACGGATTGGCCGTATATGCTACGCAACACTTGGTATTCATTTTCAGCGCAGTCAGCAGAATTAGATTTCAGATATCCCTGCTTTTCCAGTGCCAAAGACCAATTTCTCACCTATAGAGTTGTATATGCAGGAGGATGCAGGGCATTGTGTTCCCATGTGCTTGTTGCCCTTGTTATTCTGGGAGGTGGAGGTGACAGGTATGGAAGGTGCTGTTGAAGAGGCCTTGGCGAGTTACTGCAGTACATCTTGTGGATGGTACACACTGCAGCCACTGTGCGTCGGTGGTGTAGGGAGTGAATATTTAACTCCGGGATGAGGTGCCTATCAAGGGGTTGATTTCCCCTGGTTGGCGTGGAGATTCTTGAGTGTTGCTGCAGCTACCTTCGTCCAGGAAAGTAAACAACTTCCAACAGACACCTGACTTGCAGATTTGCAGATGGTGGAAAGTCTTCGGGGAGCCCGGAGGTGAGTTATTCACCACAGAATCCCCAGACCTACTCTTGTAGCCAAAGTATTTATATGGCTGGTCCAGTTCAGTTTCTGTTCAGTGGCAGCTACACGGCATTGATGGTGGGTTTCAGCGGCGGGAATGCCTTTTGAACTTTGAGGAGAGATGATTGGTTTCTTTATTGTTAGAGTTGGTCATTGCCTGGCACTTGTGTGTTGCTCATATCACTTGCAACTTATCAGCTGAAAGATGAATTTTGTCCAGTTTGGGATACAACAATAAGGACGGTTTCATTATCTGAGAGGTCATAAATGGAACTGAACACTGTGTAAATATGAGCAAACATCCCCACTCCTGACCTAGTGATGAAGGGAAGTTCATTCATGAAGCAGCTGAAGATGTTTGGTCCAAGGACACTTCTCTGAGGGACTCCTGGAACGATGTCCTGGTGCTGAGATGATTGGTCTCCAAGAAGCACAACATCTTCATACACGCTCGGTGTGACACCAACCAGTGGAGAAACTTTCCCCTGATTCCCATTGACGTGACAATTCCCAAGGCTTCTTGATGCCACACTCAGTCAAACACTGCTTTGACACTAAGGACTAAAGCACTCACACATCATGTCTGGAAGTTCGCTCTCCCGTCCATGTTCAGACCATGTTTACAATGAGATTTGAAGCTGGCTGATCTGGGTGGATCCAGTCTGAGCTTTGGTGAGCAGGTCGGCGACACCTTCCATAACTTTACTGATCATCGAGAGTAGACTGATTGAATAGCAAGGGGACAGGTTTGAACTGTTTTCCATTATATATAGTGTTCTAGCTTCACACTATGGTTCGTCATTTTCAGCTATGCCTAGTTTTGTTTATGACCTGCTGTTCTACATTCCTCATTGTCCCCAGGCTGGGTGTTCGAATCTTGGACTCATAGACGTTTACAGCACAGAAGGAGGCCATTCAGCCCATTGACTCCACACTGGTCAACAAAGATCTGACGACAATAATCCCATTTTCCTATGCTTGGCCCATGGCACAGGAGGCTATGGCAGCTAAAGTGAACAGTTAAATACTCCATTAACGTTTGAGTTTCGTACTCAACCACCCTTTTAGGCAGTAAGTTCCAGATTCCTACCACTTTCTGGGTGAAAACAATTCTCCTCAACTCTCCTCTTAGCCTTCCATCACTTACCTTAAATCTCTGCCTCCTGGTTAATGGCCCCTCTACTAATTGAAAAAGTGCCTTCCCATCCACCCTAGCTATGCCCCTCATAATATTTTACATCTCCATCAGGTCCCCTTTCAACCTTCGTTGCTCCAAGGAAAACAACCCCAGCCTATCCAATATTTCCTCAGACTCTCCAGCCCAGGCAGCATCCTGGTAAATCTCCTCTGCACCCTCTCCAGTGCAATCACATCCTTCCTATCATGTGGTGGCCAGAGCTGCACGCAGGGCTCCAGTTGTGGCCTAACCAGAGTTTTATACAGTTCCAGCATAACCTCCCTGCTCTTGTACTCTATGCCTCAGCTAATAAAGGCAAGTATCCCGTATGCCTTCTTAACCATCTCATCTACCTGCCCTGCTACCTTCAGGGACCTGTGGATAGGTACACCAAGGTGTGAGTGAGGGATATTCTGGTCCATGAGATCACATGTTGGGATTGAATGCAATTATTCTGCTGCTGATGACCAACAGCATCTCGTTGATGCCAAGTTTTTAGCTGCTATATCTGTTCTGAATGCATCGCATTTCGCACAGCGGCAGTGAAGCACAACACAATAGAAAATGTGCTCAGTGTGAATACCGGCCTCGGTTTAAACAAGGACAGTGCAGGGGTCAATCACACCTATATCAATAGTGTGATGGGCCCGAGATGGGATAGGGTTTTCTACCATCTTGGCTCTCTAACCATCTGTGGCTGGTCCAGTCTGGTCATATTATACTTAACATAACAGATATGTCATTCAGGGCTCATCCAGCTCAGTCATTAGTGGTCTTGTCAAATGGTAATTGATTTTGCAAATTCACAGCACATTCATTGCCCTTGCTACCCTCAGTGTTTCTTCCAAGTAGTGCTAAAGATGAAGGAGTACAGATTCATCAGCTGAGGGAGGGGAATCATCAGGAGGTATCTCCACGCATATTGTATCTGGCTCTGTGGGACTTCAGGACATCTGTTATCAATATTGCTGCACTGCACCATGTCTCTGTTTATATTACACTGTCTCATTGTTACTGCTCTAGTCCACGTTTCTGTTTCTGTAACACTGGTCCCTGTCTCAGTTATTGCTGTACTCCACCATGTCTCTGTTCAGATTACACTGGGCCAGCCTCATTATTACTGCTGTAGTCCATGCTTCTGTTTCTGTAACACGAGATCCTGTCTCAGTTATTTATGTAATTGTCCTCTGTTTATATTACATTAATATATTCCCTTACTTTATTGCACTAGACCCTAGAAATAGGAGTTAAATTTCAACAGCTGCAAGGTAAGAGAGATCTGTGGTTTATGAACACAAATCTGGGATGCAGGGAGGACAAGTCACGACATCTAAATAGGCACCCATGATAATTGTTCCCGGAAGAATTTTTGCATCCTTACTGTTCCCACCATCTTGCTGTATTATCTTCACTATTTCCTCCCCAACCAATTTCCACGTCATTGCACTTGTGCAGTGCAAGAATAACTGAGGCAGGTCATAATGTAATTTAAATACAGACATGATCTAGTGCAGAATTGAGACAGCATCTGCTGAAATACAGAGACAGTTCTAGATCAATATATAAAGAGACATGTCAAGTATAATATAAACAGAGACAGGGCCTTGTTTAATAGAAGCAAAGGCAGGGTCAAGAGTAATATAAACAGAAACAGGGTCCAGTGTAATATAAATAGAGACAGGGTGTAGTGTAATATAAACAGAAATAGGGTCTAGTGTATTATAAACAATGACAGGGTCTAGTGTATTATAAACATACAGGGTCCAGTTTAATATAAACAGGGACAAGGTGTGGTGCAATATAAACAAAGACAGCATCGAGTGCAAAAATAAAACAGAGACATGTCGAGTATAATATTAACAGTGACATGTCGAGTGTAATATAAACAGAGACAGGGCCTAGTGTAATACAAACAGAGACAGGGTCTAATGCAATATAAACAGAAACAGGGTCTAGTGCAGTGCGAACAGAGACATGTTGAATGTAATCTCAACTGGGACAGGGCTAGTGCAATATGAACAGAGGCACCGTCTAGTGCAAGATAAACAGAGGCATGTTGAGTATAATATAAACATGTTGAGTGTCATATAAACAGAGACAGGGCCGAGAGGAATGCAAACAGAGACAGTGTCTGTTGCAATATAAACAGAAACATGTCAAGTATAATGTAAACAGAGACATGTCGAGTGTAATATAAACAGAGACAGGGCCTAGTGTAATCCAAACAGAGACAGGGTCTAATGTAATATAAACAGAAACAGGGTCTAGTGCAGTGCGAACAGAGACATGTTGAGTGTAATATCAACCGGGACAGGGCCTAGTGCAATATGAACAGAGGCACCGTCTAGTGCAAGATACACAGAGGCATGTCGAGTATAATATAAACAAGGACATGTTGAGTGTCATATAAACAGAGACAGAGCCGAGAGTAATGCAAACAGAGACAGTGTCTGTTGCAATATAAACAGAAACATGTCAAGTATAATGTAAACAGAGACATGTCGAGTGTAATATAAACAGGGACAGGGCCTAGTGTAATACAAACAGAGACAGGTTCTAGTGTAATATAAACAGAGATAGGGTCTGGCCTGTGTAATATAAACAGGGACAGGGCCACGGTCGAATGCAATATCAAGACCTGGTCCACTGTCACATCAAGCACTCCCAGGATAGGTGCAGCATGGGGCCAGGCACAAAATTTAAAACTCCCTCTACATTGCCATATTGAACACTTCCAGGGAAGGTACAGCACGGGTCAAAGTGAGTGAAACTCCCTCGACACTGTCACCATGAAACACTCCCAGGGCAGGTACAGGACGGGTTAGATACGGTGAGACACGGCCTAGTGTAATGCAGAAACAAGGCCCACGGCTCCATCAAACAGCCGCAGGTGTAGCATGGGGCAAGGTTAATGATGTAAAGCTCCCTCTATGTTGTCGCATGAAAAACTCCCAAGGCAGGTAAAGCACGGCTTAGATTCAGAGTGAAACTCCCTCTACACTGTCGCCATCAAACATTCCCAGGACAGGTACAACACTGTTTCGATGCAGGGTAAAACTTCCTCTACATTGTCCGCTCAAACACAGTCAAGGTGTGTAGGGTAAGGGTACAATGCAGTGTAAAGTTTCCTCTGCACTCTTCATCAGACATTTCGCAGGCAGCTCGACGCTGGGGGCAGGTAAAGAGGAAAGCTGCCTCTGCACCGTCACATCAGGCATTCACAGGGCTTAGATACGGGGCAAATCTCCCTCTATACTGTCTCATCAAACACAGCCATGTCAAATACAGCATGGTTTAGATGCAGAGTAAAGCTCCTTCTAAACTGCTCTATCAATTACTCCCAGGTCAGGAATAGCAGTTTAGATACAGAGTAAATCTCCCTCTACACAGTCGTATCGAACAATCATCGGACAGTTACAGTGCAGGTTAGGTGCAAAGTAATGCTCCCTCTTCATTGGCCCATCAGACACTTCAAAGGCAGGAACAGCACGGGTTAGATACAGGGAGGGATCCTTCGGCACGGCCACATCAAATCTTCGCTACTGGCTACAACACAGGTTAGGTGCAGAGTAAAGTTTCATCTGCAGTTTCCCATCAAGCACTCCCAGGTCACTGAATGCTCAAAACAGATTTAGAGTAAAGTTCCCTCCACGGATTCCAATCCATTGCATTAGATCCATTTAGTTTGAAGTGTCTGAATCGTGCTGGGAGAATTCATTGGCTAGACATTGACTTCATGTTGTGGAGTGAAGACAATGACCCATGGTGGAGAGACAAGACAAAGAGCCAGAGAGGAGAAAGAGACAGAGAGAGAGAGAGAGGATACAGGAAATCTTTACAAACACATTTGCCATGTCATTATATATCGTGATAATTGGGAATCTTTCTTATTTCTGAACTTAGATATCATCGTGACATAATTTTTATATAACTGATTTTAAAAATGCCCAAAAAACAATTGCTACTGAAATCAGTTGATGTATTTGCATGTTTGACTCTATTTCTGTGCTGTGTTGGTGGGGAAATATTTGTTGTGTTTTTGTGTCTCCAGAATCTAATCTGGGACTTCTATTTCTGTGTTTATTTACATAAACGCCTCACTGGTTTCAATGAAGTGTTCATGGCAGCAAAGCCAGATAAACACAGACACTTATTGATTGGTTTCAACTCAAAACAAGGATTTATTTTAAGAATATTGACAGTTGGTACAAAATTAATAGAAACGTCTTCAACATTCATTAGAACAGATGTTATTGATTTCAAACAATTAAAAAGACATTTAAATTAATAATTCAATTCTGAAAGTTCTACTATCTCAATCAATGAAGAATCTTTGAACAGGCTGGGATTCCACTGAATGTCAATTTGTTGGAAGATTTAACCGAGTTAAACAGGGCAATTTAAAACAGCAGCCAGAGGAGCGCCCCATAATCATATTAATCTCAGAATTTTCAACATATCACAAAGGGCATTTTAAAATGTTAACACTTGGAAAGAATTTGCATTTATAGAACATTGCTCATGACCCCATGAAATCCTAAAATCCTTAAAACTCGATGTAGCTTTGTTGAAGTTTAGTCACTGCTGTGATGTTGGAACTCCATCCGGTGATTTGTGCACAGCAAGCTCCCACGAATGAAGCTGTGAAAGATGATTAGATGATATGTGATTTTAGTTGAAGAATGAATATTGGTGGAGGATAGTGGGAAAAACAGTCCTGCTCTATAGATTGGTACCAAGGGAGATTTTGCACCTGTCATCGACCTGAAAGTTTGACCTTTTTCCCTCTCTATTGCAGCCCACTGACTTGCCGAGTGGTTATTTTTTTTGTCTTGCTTTAGATTTCCAGAATCCGCAGTATTCTGCAGCATTTTAATTCATCCTTAGGATATGGGCGTCAATGATGAAGTAATTCTTGCACTTGGCCCTGTCTCAGTTTATATTAATCCAGACCATATTTCAGGAATCCCTACACTGGATACTGTCTCCGTTTAGATTAATTTAGACCCTGTATCAGTAATCAGTGCAGTGGACCCTGTCTCAGTTTGTATTAGCCTAGACCTTTTATCAGTAATCACTACACTAGGACTTGTCTCAGTCCATAATAATCTAGGCCCTGTATCTGTATTCTCTGTACAAGACCCTGCCTCAAATTATATAAATCTAAAGCCTGTATCAGTAAACACTGCACTGGAAACTGCCTCAGTTTATATTGAGCTAGATCCTATATCAGTAATCTCTGCACTAGAGCCTGCCTCAGATTATATTAATCAAGACTCTGTATCAGCAATCACTGCACTAGACCCTGTATCAGTAATCACTGCACTAGACCCTTTACTAGTAAACACTGCAGTATGTCCTGCCACAGTATAAATCAGTCCAGTCCCTGTATTAGTAATCACTACACTAGAAACTGTCTGAGTTTATATTAATCTAGACCTGTATCATTAATCAGTGCACCAGACCCTGCCTCAGTTTATATTGATCTAGGCCCTCTATCAGTTATGTCTGCATGAGACCTGTCTCAGTTTATATTAATCTAGTCCCTCTATCAGTAATCACTGCACTAGACCAAGTCTCAGTTTGTATTAATTTAGTTCCTGCAGCAGTAATCACTGCAACAGCCCCAGTCCCAGTTATATTTATCTAGGCCCTGTATCAGTAAACACTGTACCAGGCCCTATTTCAGTTTAAATTAAACTAGGCCTGTATCAGTAATCACTACAATAGCTGCTGACCTCATTTTTATTTATCTCGGCCCTGTATCAGTAGTCTCTGCACTAAGTTTATATCAATCTAGATCCTGTATCAGTAATCAATCCATTAGACACTGTCTCAGTTTATATTAGTCCAGACCCTGTATCAGTAATGACAGAATAAGTGAATGCCTCAGTATATATTAGTCCAGATATTGTATCAGGTACTGCACTAGACCCTGTCTCAGTTTATATTAATCTAGACCCTGTATCAGTTATCACTGCAATAGGCCCAATCTCAGTTTATACTTATCTTGGCCCTGTATCAGTAATCACTGCACTAGGCCCTGCATCAGTTTATGTTAATCTAGACCCTGTATCATTAATCTCTTCAATGTGCCCTGCCTCAGTTTTTATCAATCTAGACCCTGTATCAGTAATCAGTGCACTAGGCCCTGTATCAGTTTATATTAATCTAGACCCTGTATCAGTAATCACTGGACTGGACACTGTCTCGGTTTATATTAACCCAGACCTTGTATCAGTAATGATTGCATTAGAGCCTGTCTGATTTTATATTAATCCAACCTTGTATCACTAATCAATGCACAAGGTCCTGTCTCAGTTCATCTTAATCTGGTGCCTGCATCAGTAATCACTGCAGCATGCCCTGACTCAGTATATATCAATCTGGACCCTGTTTAAGTAATCACTGCATTTTGCTATGTCTCAGTTTATATTAATCTGGACCCTGCAACAGTAATCACTGCAAACTGTCTCAGTTTATATTGTTCTAGTCCCTCTATCAGTTATCTCTGCACTAGAGCCTGTCTCAGATTATATTTGTCTAGACCTGTATCAGTATTCATTGCACTATGCCCTGCCTCACTTCTTATCAACCTAGACTCTGTAACAGTAATCACTGCATTTGGCCCTGTCTCAGTTTGTATTAATCAAGACCCTGTATCAGTAATCACTGCACTGAACACTTTCTCAGTTTATATTGATTCAGACCCTCCATCGGTAATCACTGCACTAGACCCTATCTCAGTTTATTTTAACCTAGACACTGTATAATAATCAGTGCAATGGATACTCTCACTTTGTATTGATCTGGGCTCTGTATTAGTAATCACTGCAATAGCTGCTGCCCTCGTTTTTATTCACCTAGGCCCTGTATCAGTGAACACTGCACCAGGCCTTGTCTCAGTTTACATTAAAATAGGCCCTGTATCAGTAATCACTGCACTCAATTCATATCAATCTAGATCCTGTATTAATAATCAATGCATTGGACACTGTCTCAGTTTATATTAGCCCAGGCCCCCTATCAGTCATGTCAGAACAATAGTTTGCCTCAGTTTATATTAATCCATATACCATATCAGTAATCACTGCATTAGACCCTGTCTCAGTTTATATTAGCCTAGACGCTGTATCAGTAATCACTGCACTGGACGTTGTCTGAGTTTATATAGATCAAGGCCATGTATCAGTAAACACTGCACTAGATCCTGTCTCAGTTTCTATTAATCTAGACCCTGTATTAGTAATGACTGCACTGGACACTGTCTCAGTTAGTATTAATCTAGACCCTGTATCAGTAATCACTGCACTGGACGTTGTCTGAGTTTATATAGATCAAGGCCATGTATCAGTAAACACTGCACTAGACCCTGTCTCAGTTTCTATTAATCTAGACCCTGTATTAGTAATGACTGCACTGGACACTGTCTCAGTTCATATTGATCTGGATCCTGTATCATTAATCACTGCACTAGCCTTTGTCCTAGTTTATATTAATCTAGACCCTGTGTCAGGAATCTCTGCAGCATTCTCTGCCACAGTATTTATCAATCCAGACTCTGTATCAGTAATCACTGCACTAAACTCTGTATCAGTTTATATTAATCAAGACTCTGTATCAGTAATCACTGCACTAGGCACTGTCTCAGTTTATATTGATCCAGACCCTGTATCAGTAAAGATCGCATCAGAGCCTGTCTGATTTTATATAAATCCAAACTTGTATCACTAATCACGGCACTAGGTCCTGTCTAAGTTCATCTTCATCTGGAGCCTTTATCAGTAATCACTGTAGTTGGCCTTGTCTCAGTTTATATTAATATGGACCCTGTGTCAGTAATCACTGCACTTGGCCCTGCCTCACTTTATATCAACCTAGACCTCGTGTCATTAATCAATGCACTAGGCCCTGTCACAGTTTATATTGATCTAAATCCTGTGTCAGTAATCACTGCACTAGACACTGTCTCAGTTGACATTGATGTAGACCTTTTTAAGTGTCAGTTCATATTATATTCTGCCCTGCCTCAGTTTTTATCAATCAAGACACTGTATCAGTAATCATCGCACTATGCCCTGCCTCAGTTGATATGAAATAGGCCCTCTATTAGTAATTACTGCACTAGACCCTGTCTCAGTTTATATGGATTTAGGGCCTACATCAGTAATCACTGCACTGGACACTGCCTCAGTTTATATTGAGCAAGAGCCTTTATTAGTAATCACTGCAGTAGACACTGTCTCAATTGATATTGATCTAGACCTGTATAAGTAATCATAGCACTTGACCCTGTCTCAGTTTACATTGATCTTGGCACCATATCAGTTAGCTCTGCACTAGACTCTGCCTCACTTTATCTTAGCCCAGTCCCTCTATCTGTAATCACTGCACTAGATCCAGTCTCAGTTTACATTAATTTAGTCCCTGCAGCAGTAATTACTGCAAGAGCTCCTGTCCCAGTTATATTTATCTAGGCCCTGTATCAGTGAAATTTCACCAGGTCCTGTCTCAGTTTATGTTGGTTCAGATGCTGTTTCAGTAATCACTGCCCTCGACCCTGTTCTGGTTATAATAATTTGCACCCTGAACCAAAACCCATGGCACTGGACTATTTCTCAGTTTATATTAGTCTAAAGCCTGTTTCAGTAATGACTGCAATATACCCCGTCTCAATTTATATCAATCTAGTCCCTCTATCAGTAATCACTGCACTAGGCCCTCTCTCAGTTTATATTAACCTAGACCCTGTATCAGTAATCACTGTAATGGCCCTGTCTCCGGTTATATTAATCTAGCGCCTGTGTCAGTAATCACTGCACTAGACCCTGTCTCATTTTATATCAATTCAACCCTGTATCACAAATCACAGCACTAGGCCCTGTGTCAGTTTATATCAATCTAGACCCTGTGTCAGTAATCACTGCACTAGACCCTGCATCATTTTATATCAATTTACACCCTATATCAGTAATCACTGCACTTGAGCCTCTCTCTGTTTATATTAATCTAGACTCTGTGTCAGTAATCATGGCAGTAGGCCCTTTCTCAGTTTATATTTATCTCTGCCCTGTATTTGTAATCACTGCACTGGACATTGTCTGAGTTTATATTGATTGAGGCCCTGTACCAGTAAACACTGCACTAGACCCTGCCTCAGTTTATATTAATCTAGATCCTGTTTCAGTCATCACTGCACTATGGCTTGCCTCAGTTTATATTAGTCCAGATCCTCTTTCAGTAATCACAACACTAGGCTGTGTCTCAGTTTATATTAACCTAGACCCTGTATCAGTAATGACTGCACTAGATCCTGTCTCAGTTTGTATTAATCCAGACCCTGTATCAGTAATTGCTGTACTAGGACCTGCCTTAGTTTATACTGATCTAGACCCTGTATCAGTAATTGCTGTACTAGGACCTACCTTAGTTTATACTGATCTATACCCTGTATCAGTAATCACTGCACTGGACATTGTCTGAGTTTATATCGATGGAGACCACATGTCAGTAAACACTGCACTAGGCCCTGTGTCAATTTACATTGATCTATACCCTGTATCAGTAATCACTGCAAAGGGCACTGTCTCAGTTTATATTGATCAAGACCCTGTATCAGTTATCACTGCACTAAGCTCTGTCACAGTTTATATTAATTTAAGCCCTGTGTCAGACAGGACTGCACTAGACCCTGTCTCAGTTGATATTTAACTAGACCCATATCGGTAATCACTGCACTAGGGCCCTGTCTCAATTTAGATTAATCTTGACCCTGTATCAGTCATCTCCGCACTATGCCCTGCCTCAGTTTGTTTCAATCTAGACCCCTGTATCACTAATTATTGCACTCGACCCTGTCTCAGTTTATATTCTTCTAGACCCTCTATCAGTTATCTCTGCACTAGAGCCTGTCTCAGTTTATATTTCTCTCAGCCCTGTATCAGTAAACACTGGACAGAACATTGTCTGAGTTTATATGGATCAAGGCCATATGTCAGTAAACACCGCACCCGATGCAGCCTCAGTTTCTATTAATCTATAGCCTGTATTAGGAATGACTGCACTGGGCACCATCTCAGTTTATATTGATCCGGATCCTGTATCATTAATCACTGCAATAGCCACTGTTCTAGTTTGTAATTATCTCGGCCCTGCATCAGTAATCACTGTACTAGGCCCTGCCTCAGTTTATGTTAATCTAGGCCCTGTATCATTAATCTCTTCACTGTGCCATGCCTCAGCTTTTATCAATCTAGACTCAGTCTCAGTAATCATTGCACTAGGCCCTGTATCAGTTTATATTAATCAAGACCCTGTATCAGTAATCACTGGACCGGACACTGTCTCGGTTTAGATTAACCCGGACATTGTATCAGTAATGATTGCATTGGAGCCTGTCTGATTTTATATAAATCCAACCTTCTATCACTAATCAATGCACAAGGTCCTGTCTCAGTACATCTTAATCTGGTGCCTGTATCAGTAATCACTGCAGTATGCCCTGACTCAGTATATATCATTCTGGACCCTGTTTAAGTAATCACTGCACTTGGCTCTGTCTCAGTTTATATTAATCTGGACCCTGCAACAGTAATCACTGCACTGGACACTGTCTTCGTTTATATTTTTCTAGTCGCTGCATCTGTTATCTCTGCACTAGAGCCTGTCTCAGATTATACTTGTCTAGACCTGTAACAGTTGTTCTGTTGAAGGGTCATGTGGACTTCTCCACCGATGCTGCCAGACCTGCTGAGTTTTTCCAGGTAATTCTGTTTTTGTTTTGGATTTCCAGCATCCGCAGTAGTTTTTTATTTTTATTCATTGCACTACGCCCTGCCTCACTTCATATCAACCTAGACCCTGTAACAGTAATGACTGCATTTGGCCCTGTCTCAGTTTATATTAATCATTAATCACTGCACTGAACACTTTCTCAGTCTATATTGATTCAGACCCTGCATCAGTAATCACTGCACCAGACCTTATCTCAGTTTATTTTAACTTAGACCCTGTATAATAATCAGAGCGATGGATACCCTCACTTTGTATTGATCTGGGCCCTGTATTAGTAATCACTGCAATAGCTGCTGCCCTCGTTTTTATTCATCTAGGCCCTTATCAGTGAACACTGCACCAGGCCCTGTCTCAGTTTACATTAAAATAGGCCCTGTATCAGTAATCACTGCACTCAATTCATATCAATCTAGATCCTGTATTAATAATCAATGCATTGGACACTGTCTCAGTTTATATTAGTCCAGGCCCTCTATCAGTAATGACAGAATAATAGTTTGCCTCAGTTTATATTAATCCAGATACCATATCAGTAATCACTACACTAGACCCTGTCTCAATTTATATTAGCCTGGACCCTTTTTCAGTAATCACTGCAGTAGGCCCAGTCCAGGTTATATTTATCTCGGCCCTGTATCAGTAAACACTGCACTGGACATTGTCTGAGTTTACATTAACCTAGACCCTGGATCAGTAATCACTGCACTAAATGCTGTCTCAGTTAGTATTAATCTAGACCCTGTATCAGTAATCACTGCACTGGACGTTGTCTGATTTCATATAGATCAAGGCCATGTATCACTGCACATAACACTGCACTAGACCTTGCCTCAATTTCTATTAATCTAGACCCTGTATTAGTAATGACTGCACTGGACACTGTCTCAGTTCATATTGATCTGGATCCTGTATCATTAATCACTGCACTAGCCTCTGTCTTAGTTTATATTAATCTAGACCCTGTGTCAGTAATCTCTGCAGCATTCTCTGCCACAGTATTTATCAATCTATACTCTGTGTTAGTAATGACTGCACTGGACACTGTCATGGTTTATATTAATCAAGACCCTGTATCAGTAATGATTGCATTCGAGCCTGTCTGATTTTATATAAATCCAACCTTGTGTCACTAATCAATGCACAAGGCCTTGTCACAGTTCATCTTAATCTGGTGCCTGTATCAGTAATCACTGCAGTATGCCTTCCTCAGTTTATATCAGTCAAGACCCTGTATCCGTAACCTTTGCACTAGGCCCTGTCTCAGTTTATATTAGCCTAGACCCTGTATCAGTTATCTCTGCACTAGAGCCTGTCTCAGTTTATATTTCTCTCGGCCCTGTATCAGTAAACACTGTACAGAACATTGTCTGAGTTTATATTGATCAAGGCCATATGTCAGTAAACACAGCACCCGATCCAGCCTCCGTTTCTATTAATCTAGACCCTGTATTAGTAATGACTGCACTGGGCACCATCTCAGTTTATATTGATCCGGATCCTGTATCATTAATCACTGCACTAGGGTCTGTCCTAGTTTATATTTATCTCAGCCCTGCATCAGTAATCACTGCACTAGGTCCTGCATCAGTTTATGTTAATCTAGACCCTGTATCATTAATCTCTTCAATGTGCCCTGCCTGAGTTTTTATCAATCTAGACTCTGTATCAGTAATCACTGCACTAGGCCCTGTATCAGTTTATATTAATCTTGACCCTGTATCAGTAATCACTGCACTGAACACTTTCTCAGTTTATATTGATTCAGACCCTGTACCAGTAATCACTGCACTAGACCCTATCTCAGTTTATTTTAACCTAGACTGTGTATAATAATTAGTGCAATGGATGTTCTCACTTTGTATTAATCTGGGCCCTGTATTAGTAATCACTGCAATAGCTGCTGCCCTCGTTTTTATTCATCTAGGCCCTGTATCAGTGAACACTGCACCAGACCCTGTCTCAGTTTACACTAAAATAGGCCCTGTATCAATAACCACCACACTTGGCCATGTCTCAGTTAATATTTATTTAGACCCTGTATCATTAATCACTGCACTCAATTCATATCAATCTAAATCCTGTATTATTGATCAATGCATTGGATACTGTCTCAGTTTATATTAGTCCAGGCCCTCTATCAGTAATAACAGAACAATAGTTTGCCTCAGTTTATATTAATCCAGATACCATATCAGTAATCACTGCACTAGACCCTGTCTCAGTTTATATTAGCCTAGACCCTGTATCAGTAATCACTGCACTCAATTCATATCAATCTAGATCCTGTATTAATAATCAATGCATTGGACACTGTCTCAGTTTCTATTAGTCCAGGCCCTCTATCAGTAATGACAGAACAATAGTTTGCCCCAGTTTATATTAATCCAGATACCATGTCAGTAATCACTGCACTCGACCCTGTCTCAGTTCATATTAGCCTAGACCCTGTATCAGCAATCACTGCAGTAGGCCCAGTCTCAGTTTATATTTATCTCAGCCCTGTATCAGTAAACACTTCACTGGACATTGTCTGAGTTTATGTTAACCAAGACCCTGTATCAGTATTCACTGCACTAGATCCTGTCTCAGTTAATATTAATCTAGATTCTGTATCAGTAATCACTGCACTGGTCGTTGTCTGAGTTTATATAGATCAAGACCATGTATCAGTAAACACTGCACTGGACCCTGTCTCAGTTTCTATCAATCTAGACCCTGTGTTAGTAATGAATGCACTGGACACTGTCACAGTTTATATTGATCTGGATCCTGTATCATTAATCACTGCACTAGCCTCCGTCCTAGTTTATATTAATCTGTGTCAGTAATCTCTGCAGCATGCTCTGCCACAGTATTTATCAATCTAGACTCTCTATCAGTAATCACTACACTAAACTCTGTGTCAGTTTATATTAATTGAGACCCTGTATCAGTAATCACTGCACTGGGCACTGTCTCAGTTTATATTGATCCAGACCCTGTATCAGTAAATATTGCATTAGAGTCTGTCTGATTTTATATAAATCCAACCTTCTATCACTAATCACTGCACTAGGTTCTGTCTCAGTTCATCTTAATCTGGAGCCTTTATCAGTAATCACTGCAGTTGGCCCTGTCTCAGTTTGTAGCAACCTAGACTCCGTAACAGTAATCACTGGGCTTGGCCCTATCTCAGTTTATATTAATATGGACCCTGTGTCAGTAATCACTGCACTGGGCACTGTCTTAGGTTCACTAGGTTCTGTCTCAGTTCATCTTAATCTGGAGCCTTTATCAGTAATCACTGCAGTTGGCCCTGTCTCAGTTTGTAGCAACCTAGACTCCGTAACAGTAATCACTGGGCTCGGCCCTATCTCAGTTTATATTAATATGGACCCTGTGTCAGTAATCACTGCAGTTGGCCCTGTCTCAGTTTATATTGATCTTGGCCCCATATCAGTTATCTCTGTACTAGACTTTGTCTCACTTTATCTTAGCCCAGTCCCCCTATCAGTAATCACTGCACTAGACCCAGTCTCAGTTTATATTAATTTAGTCCCTGCAGCAGTAATTACTGCAAGAGCTCCTGTCCCAGTTATATTTATCTAGGCCCTGTATCAGTGAACACTTCACCAGGCCCTATCTCAGGTTATGTTGGTTCAGATGCTGTTTCAGTAATCACTGCACTCGACCCTGTTCTGGTTATAATAATTTGCACCCTGAACCAAAAACCACGGCACCGGACTATTTCTCATTTTATATTAGTCTAAAGGCTGTTTCAGCAATCACTGCCTTGTACCCTGTCTCAGTTTATATCAATCTAGTCCCTCTATCAGTAATCACTGCACTAGGCCCTCTCTCAGTTCATATTAACCAAGAACCTGTATCAGTAATCACTGCAATGGCCCTGCCTCCGGTTATTTTAATCTAGCGCCTGTGTCAGTAATCACTGCACTAGACCCTGTCTCATTTTATAGCAATTCAACCCTATATCACAAATCACAGCACTAGGCCCTATGTCAGTTTATATCAGTCTCGACCCTGTATCAGTAATCACTGCACTTGGCCCTGTCTCATGTTCATATTCATCTCGACTCTGTGTCAGTAATCACTGCACTAGACCCTGCATCATTTTAAATCAATTTAGACCCTTTATCAGTAATCACTGCACTTGAGCCTCTCTCTGTTTATATTAATCTAGACTCTGTGTCAGTAATCATGGCAGTAGGCCCTTTCTCAGTTTATATTTATCTCTGCCCTGTGTCTGTAGTCACTGCACTGGACATTGTCTGAGTTTATATTGATTGAGGTCCTGTACCAGTAAACAATCCATTAGACCCTGCCTCAGTTTATATTAATCTAGATCCTGTTTCAGTCATCACTGCACTATGGCTTGCCTCAGTTTATATTAGTCCAGATCCTCTTTCAGTAATCACAACACTAGGCTGTGTGTCAGTTTATATTAACCTCGACCCTGTATCAGTAATGACTGCACTAGACCCTGTCTCAGTTTGTATTAATCCAGACCCTGTATCAGTAATTGCTGTACTAGGACCTATCTTAGTTTATATTGATCTAGACCCTGTATCAGTAATCACTGCACTGGACATTGTCTGAGTTTATATTGATGGAGACCACATGTCAGTAAACACTGCACTAGGCCCTGTGTCAGTTTACATTGATCTATACCCTGTATCAGTAATCACTGCACTGGACATTGTCTGAGTTTATATTGATGGAGACCACATGTCAGTAAACACTGCACTAGGCCCTGTGTCAGTTTACATTGATCTATACCCTGTATCAGTAATCACTGCAAAGGGCATTGTCTCAGTTTATATTGATTAAGACCCTGTATCAGTTATTACTGCACTCGGCCCTGTCACTGTTTATATTAATTTAAGCCCTGTGTCAGACATGACTGCACTAGACCCTGTCTCAGTTTATATTCAACTAGACCCATATCAGTAATTACTGCACTAGGAACCTGTCTCAATTTAGATTAATCTCGACCCAGTATCAGTCATCTCTGCACTACGCCCTGCTTCAGTCTGTTTCAATCTAGACCCCTGTATCAGTAATCACTGCACGAGACCCTTATATGTTTCTTATATGTTTCAGTCAAGTTGTCTCGTACTCTTCTAAACTCCAGCAGATACAAGCCTAGTCTGTCCAACCATTCCTCATTTGACAACCCACCCATTCCAAGTATTAGTCTAATAAACCTTCTCTGAACTTCTTACAACACATTTACATCCTTCCTTAAATAAGGTGGCCAAACAGTGCACAGTACACCAAACATGGTCTCACTGGTGCCCTGTATAACTGAAACATAACTTCCATACTTTTGTATTCAATTTCCATCGCAATAAATGATAACATTCTATTAGTTTTCCCAATTACTTACCATTTTTCCTTTTATCTTCCTCTCAGCACTGTATCTGTGTATATAACGCTATCTGCAGTTTAACTTATTAATGCACTGGACCATGCCTCTGTATACACTACAGTTGACCTTTTCTGAGTTATTACTGCACTAGACTATGTCTCTATCTCTATTACATTATATGATGCTTCATTTATTAATGCACATATCCGTGCCTCTATATATACTGCAGGTGACGATTTCTGAGCTGCTGTTGCATTGCACAAAGTCTCCGTTTGTAGTAAATTAGGATTTACCTGACAACCAACTTGTGAGAAAAGTTGTTGCTCAGAATAAAAGGGACAGAAGCCATGTGGATACAAAATTAGCTGAGAAAAAGGAAGCAGGGCGTAATGGTCAATGGATGTTTTTCAGGCTGGAGGAAGGTTTGTAGTGCAGTTCCCCAGGGGTCGATATTGGACCCTTGCTTTTGCTATTATATATTCACGATCTAGGCCTTGGTGTAGGGGACAATTTGAAAGTTTGCGGATGATACAAAGGTTGGGAGTGTTGTAAACTGCCAGGAGAACGGTCTGAAACTTCAAGAGGACACAGACATGTTGGTGGAGTGGACAGATAGGTGGCAGATGAAGTTCAATGTGGAGAAGTGTGAGGTGATGCATTTTGGGAGGAGGAACATGGACAGACAATATAAAATAAGGTGTGGAGTTTTGAAAGGAGTGCAGGAGCAGAAAGACTTGGGTGTATTTATGCATAGATCATCGAAAGTGGCAGGACAGGTGGAGAGAGCAGATACTAAAGCGTATAGTATCCTGGGCTCTATTAATAGGGGCATAGAGTACAAGAGCAGGGAGATTATGCGGAATTTTATAAGGCCCTCATTTGACCTCAGCTGGAATATTGCGTACCTTCCTTGGTATCATATTAAAGGAAGGATGTGAAGATATTGAAGAGAGTGCTGAAGAGGTTTACAAGAATATTCCCAGGGATGAGAAACTTCAGTTATCAGGGTAGATTGGAGAAGTTGGGACTGTGTTCCACGGAGAGGAGAAGGCTGAGAGGAGATTTGATTGAAGTTTTCAAAATCATGAGTGGGCTGGACAGAGTAGAGAGGAAGAAGCTGTTCCCATTCGTAAAAGGATAAAGAACGAGAGGGCACAGGTTTAAAGTGATTTGCAAAAGAAGCAAATGTAATGTGAGAAGAAGATTTTTCACACAACGAGTGGTTCGGGTCTGGAATACACTGCCTGGAAGTGTGAGGGAAGCAGGTTCAACTGAGGCATTCAAGAGGGCATTAAATGATTATTTGAAAAGAAACAAAGTGCAAGGGTGTGGAGAAAAGCCAGGGCAATGGCACTAGGTCAGAATGCTCATTTGGAGAGCCGATGCAGACAAGATGGGCCGAATGGCCTCCTTCTGTGCCGTTAAAGTTCTGTGATTCTACGATCCTGTGATATTACTGTGTTAGGCTGCTTCATTCATTACTGTACTCTTCTATGTCTCACCTTATATTATAAAAGTCCTATATCATTTATTAATACACTAGACCAAGTCTCAGTTATTACTGCAATATAAAAGGTCTCTGCTAACTGGATAGAGCTGGAGAGAGAGCCAGGTGGATAGTTGGGTATTACTTTTTAAAATGTTATACTATCCTGTAGGTAAAAAGGTTTTGGGAGAATACATTTAGTCTTGTTACTAACTATGAGACGTTGTGTGCAATTTCTAATTGCTCTAGTGTGATGTGTGTAATGTTTGTGTTGAAAGGTTGGGGTGAATCTTGTAATATTCCCTTCATCAATGAGATTGCGGATCAGAAATAAAGGTGAACCACATTACACTGCACATTGCACAACTTAGTCACAAACTGCATTGTGTTGGAGATGAATAATTCATACTTGAGTTGATCAGTGGCAATTGCTCACAGTTTTCTTTAATTTCCAGATATTTTTCACTTTTCCAATAGGAATTTCTGTTTGCTTTTGGCGTGGCCACTGATTGTGAGAGACAGCGTCTGAAGCCGCAACCTCAAGCGAATGGGCGGCCACAGGCTCCGAATAACCAATGTTCTTGTGTGTGAAAGGTGTGTGTGTGTGCGCGCATGTGTGTGTCACTGTCTGTGTGTCTGTGTGTGTCTGTGTCACTGTTTGTGTGTCTGTGTGTGTGGCTGTGTGTGTGAATGTGTGCAGCTGTATGTATGGTTGTGGATGCGGGTACATCTAGATCATATCATGCTTCATTGCTTGCAAAAGACATTATAATTATTTTTAGCACGTTACGATAGTTTATTGAGAATATATCTGTATGCTGCCTATGCTGTCGTTAATATTTATCGGTAATGCATTGCCTTGAGTGCTCTGGAAAGTAATGCCAAGCTGGCCATTCCGTTGTCATGGAAAATACATCTTTCAAATGACTCACTGAACTTCTTCCCTCTCTTCCTCTGTCTCAGACTACACCTAAATCAGTTAACCTCTCTTCCCTCACTCAGACTTCACTTAACTCACTTACACAGACTCACAAGGGCCGGATCTGGCAGCTACGAGGAACCAATGTTTAAATCTTTTGCATAAAGCACATTATCACCGAAAAGATTAAGCGCCAAAACCGCATCAGAGGAAAATTCAGTGCCATAGACACCAGCTCACTCACTTAACCTCTCTCCTCTCTTTCTCTCAGGCAGCACCAAACCCTCTTAACACTTTCCATTTTAGAATAACCCTCTGTGAGCGGTATTATTGTTTTAATTTCCCTTCTTTTCTCCCAGTGATAACCTTCAATCCATCTCGCCTTCAGTTAATATGTTAGAACCAAAATAACCTCATTTATTTAATTGTTTAAATTGGGAATGGAGGTGAATGTAATGCTAAGGCCGGCAGCAATCTGTGTGGTTGTTCTTGATGCTGTCAGAGTGAGTTCACCCTCACAGGCAGGAAGACTGTTCACGGTGATAACATGAAACTGACGCCTGCTGTTTCATTCTCAGGTAACACAACTTCCTGTTTCTCTGCTGCCGGTTCCAAACCGCACATCTCACTTCTGAGCAGAAAATAAATCCAGGGGCCACAATCTGGTGAGAACATCTGTCAAGGCGGCCTATATCTGGCCACAGAGTCAGGGCAGAGTGACACAGATCACATTGCGGTGACATTTACAAATGAGCCTATGTGATCCGTTTAGAGCTTCCATTTCCAGGACATAACTGGATGGTCAGTCACTGAGCTCCCTCGAGTCCCTGAAGCGGGGAAATGAGATCTTGTTACCTTTCATTTTTCGTTGTCATGCTCCACCACCCACCCTAACTCTAACTCCCCCTCCACACCCCACCAACATCGCATCCCACCACCACCCCCCGCCACCCGCCACGCACACACACTCCCTGCACATCCACTTTCCCTCCAAACTTGTTTCCTCTGTTTCTCTGCAACATTCCGTCCCCCTTTTTCATTTGAAGTCTCCTTTCCTCGTTTTATCTCTGTTTATCTCTCAAGTATATCCCTCTCCACCTCTCCGTGTGTCTATTAAATAGAAGCGTTCAAAATCATGAAAGTTTCGATAGTGTGAATAAAGTGAGACTATTTCAACTGATAGGAGGGTCGGTAACCAGGGGACGCAATTTTACTTTTTTGAACAGGAAGGCAGGAGGATAATTGTTTATTTTCTTAACACGGCGAGTTGTTCTGAACTGGAAACACAGCTTGAAAGGGTGATGGAATCATGTTAATAGTAACTTTGTAAAATGAATTCTATAAATACTTAAAGGGGTTAAAATTTGAAGGACTACAGGGAATGGGACCAATCGAAATCCTCATCTATATCATTGTCCCAGCACCTTTCCTGTATCTACCTCTGTCCCTCATTGAGCCCAAATAAAATGCAATAATTACACAGCTTTCGTCTTCTGCTAATC
Source organism: Cetorhinus maximus (assembly GCF_964194155.1). Classification (NCBI taxonomy): domain Eukaryota; kingdom Metazoa; phylum Chordata; class Chondrichthyes; order Lamniformes; family Cetorhinidae; genus Cetorhinus; species Cetorhinus maximus. The sequence continues at coordinate 43,789 of NW_027597781.1, read as the reverse complement.
CTGTCTTTTGACAGCGCTTGAGTGTGTGTGTGTCGATAATTTCCAGGAATCATTCAGAAGTTCACGACTGTTTACAAACCACTACTTTGAACAAAATAATAACACTGAATAGAGCTCGTTTAGTAGAAAGCACGATTATCTTTAACAGTTACAGCTCTGAGTTTTCCTCTGGTGAGGTTTGGTGTTCAATCCTTTCAGTCATCATGTGCCTCAAGCTGAAGATTTAAACATTGGTTTCTACAAGCTGCCGGGTCCGGCCCTTGCGTGTCTGTGTAAATGGAGAACTGTCGGTAACAATGAGAGGGAGCAGATTATTTTCTGTTCCTCTGACAGATGCAGCACTGACCCTGCAGATATCAGAAATCTCTGGAGTCCGCCATGATTGTCCTCCCCTTGGGTATAACAGCTCTCAGTCAGGTGGAGTCAGTCACACGGGCCTCTGTCATGATGTTTCGGCTCCGTTTTTACCACACAAATCCCTGAGTCACTCACCACAACACAGAAGCCCGCGCTAAGGCCCTAAACATCATTGTTTCCTCATACTTTCACACCCTATTACAGTCAGATGTTTATTAGAACCCCTGCCTCTCTTTATGTAAGGTTACCAGCAGCCTTGTTATTGACACACTGGAGCCGGCCTCTGATTATTATTGGAACAGGCCCCAGGCTGGCCCGGGCCCGGCAGTCAGAATTCCCTTTGCAAATCCAAGGAGGGAGATGTTGTTTGTATTTTTGGAGAGGGCGGGAAGGTCAAAGCAGCAACAATGCCTCAGGAACCCGCCCTTTGCTGGATGGAGAAACTGTCCAGAGTTTCTGTCTTTAATTCCTCCTCCTGAGTGTAAGAAAATAATGGATAGAAGAACAGAAAGGCTGACATAAAAACTATCACCGTGAGCACTGGGCGTTATTAAATGGTCAGCTAGCTGGATCCAGGCTTCAACCCACAACCGTCTGACCCAGGGGGAAAAGTGACGCTAATTCGTCAACGCTGACTTGATGTATTCCTAGTTCCCATTGCATTAGTACAACGGCAACATATGACAGATGCTCGAAATCTAAAATAAAAACCGAATGTGCTGAAAATCCTCAACAGGTCAGACAGCAGGTGTCGAGCCTGTTTGTTTTCCGGATCGCCATATTCTTTGCAGCCTTGGGGAAAGTGTGGAGAGGCGGGAGGATTTTGGAGGCTAATTAAAAACCGTCGTTCTGTCACACGAACACTCTTCCCGTGGTCAACAGAGCCTGGAGTGGGATTTGAACACAGATCTTACAGCTCAAAAGTAAGAGGACCGCCAACTGCACCACCCGGGTGTTCGGTGATGTCTATGGAGAGAAGCAAGGTTAAAGTTTCTGATCGATTACCCCGGTTCTGCTGAAGGGCCATCGCCATGAAACGTTCACTCTGTTTATCGCCACAGATTCTGCCTAACCTGCAGAGTGATTCCAGAATGTTATGTTTTATTTGCTATTACACTAGACTGTGTCAGTGTTATTACACTAACTCCATCCCATTCATATTGCAGTGGTGCTTGACTCTGTTATTGGGCATTAGGCAAAAGATTTGCTATTGTATCAATTGGCGCTGTCTCACACACACTATTATATCAGACCCAACTTCGATTTGGGTGGATCAGGTGCTGACTGCCTCGTTATCACACTGGACCCAGTGATGTATTCAGTGATTCACTGCAACCTGCTGTCCTCTGTTATCATGAAACATTGTATTTTTTACACACAACTTTCCTGTTTTTAATCTGTTCCCTGTGTCCAATCTCATTGTATAAAACGCTGTCTCTGTAATGGTTGTACGAAGAGCCCACCTGTCATTCAAATTCTAATGCAAACCTCTCTCATTATTTCTGAAAACCTTATGCCTATCAGTTTTTAATAGGAATCTATTTCTGATCTTGTTAACGCTGACCCTGTTTTTGTTAGTGTTTCACGATGACCTCTTTCAGTTGTTATTTTACACAGAGCATTTTTGTTATTATGATCACACAAATACCGGTTCATTCAATGTTATACCAAGTCCGCCCTCTCTCTTATTCCTGAACTAGCCCATTTCTCTGCTTATATTACTCCCTGGGTAAATTTGTGTTATCACTGCACCAGCGCATAACCCTTTTTGTATTGGACTAGGTATTGTGTCTGTTATTACTACAATAACCGATATTTCTGCTTATATTACACCAGGCCCTGTATCTGTTATTACTGCACTAGCCCACATCCCTGGTTATATAACACCAGATCTTGTCTCTGTTATTACTGCAGTAGTCCATATCTCTGCTTATGTTACACCAGGTCCGTTCTCTGTTTATGCTCCACTAGATCCCGGTTTATTTTCGGTAAGATTACGTTGAATATACAACCTACAGACAAACCAATCAGCCCAAGAATGATTCGATTGGTTGTGGTGGAGTTTGTGAAGATAACAGTTAAAAAAGTGAAAACAGAAATAGTGGAAGTTCTCCGGAGAGCAGCAGGAGTTTCAATCCGTCCCATCAACAGGAGTAATACATCGGAGAATTACAGGTGTATTTATCTCATGTCAAGTATAGGTAAAGTTTTATTTTTTTGCCATCACTTGCACAAATCATCACACATTCGAGATTATCAGGAGCTTCTGTGAGATGTTGAGTGATCATTTGTTAATAAACTACAGGCTATTCTCGTTGCGAATTAATCCGCTTTCCAACTGATCACCGGGGATGGATAAGCCACCTTAGAAACGAAATAGTCAGTCTGACATCATTTGATAAACAAATACACACAAAAGATTGGTTATCAATAAATAGTCACAGTAATAAACAATCTGCAATTAAAATAAATGCATAGTTTTGGATTTGAACACAATCACTGAAGGCGTGAATGGACTGAAGGGAGAAATGAAGAGAAATTACTAAAAAAAAAGATTTTCTACAAAGAGCGTTATTAGATATTAGGAGTTTCAGAATAAATAAGGGACTCTCAGAGAGAGAGAGAGGGGCAGAGAGAGAAAAAGAGAGAGAGAGAGAAGAGGTCCAGTGAGTTAGATGCTGCAGAGGGAGAAGAGACACTCTGAGTTTGGTAATAGACGTGCTCGTCTTAGTAACGAAATGGTCAGTATGACATCACTTTCTAAACAAAAGTACACAATGAAACATGTTATCAATAAATATTTACAGTATTAAATCATCTGCAGTTATACTTTGAGTAAAAGAAAAATAAATACTGAAACATTCTGGTGAAGATCATCATTCATCTTTGAGAAATGGCGGCATAAGCAATAGGCATGATTTTCTTTGCACACAACCTGCATAACTGACAATATCGGATATATAATTTATTTGGCTGAAACTAATTGGAAATAACTGTCAGGTGCTGCAAAGAACGGGCCATCCAAACCGGCCCTTTTTAGGTCAACGCCAGAGAAAAAAATCCCACCTCAACATCTTTGTGTATAACATTATCTCTCCAACTCACAGAGACACAGATCGCTGCAGTAATAACAGAGGTATTGCCTCGTGTGGTATTAACTGAGGCAGGGTTAGCGCAGTGATTACTGAATCTGGGTTAATATCAATTGATATTAATCCTCTCTCGAGGCTAGAACAGTAATGATTGTACAGGCAGATGGATTAATAACACCCTAGACAGGGTCTGTTGCAGTAATAACTGAGGTTGCCTCCAAGCTAAGATAAACAAAAACATGATCTAATGGAGTGAAAACAGAGGCAAGAGGAGTGTAATATAAGGAGATGTGTGGGTTAGTGCAGCAACAACTAAGACAGGATTTAGCGTTGTATATACAGACACTGGGTCCAGAACAGTAATAACTGAAACGTCACTGTATGTAATACAACCAGAGCGGCGGCCGAATTCAGGGACAGCTGAGACGAGGCCGAGCACTGAAATAACTGAGGCAGGAACTGGTGTAATATTATCATAGACATAATCCATTTCAATATAAACAAAGTCAGGGTCTGGTGCAGGAATGCTGAGACAGGGCCGAGTGCATCAATTATTGATACAGCATCTACAGTAATACAAACGAAGGCTGGGCCTAGTATCAGCAATTATTGAGCCAGGATTTAGTGCAGTAGTAACAGACTTGGCCTTGAGTAATATAAACAGAGACATGGTCTACACAGAAATAACAAAGGCAGTGTCTATTTTAATATAAACAGAGACAATATCTGGTGTAATATAAACTTAGGCAGGGTCTTGTGTAACATAAACTGAGACAGGGTCTAATGTAATATAAACTGAGACAGGGTCTTGTGTAATATAAACTGAGACAGGGTCTAATGTAATATAAACTGAGACAGGGTCTTGTGTAATATAAACAGAGACATGGTCTACACAGAAATAACAAAGGCAGTGTCTATTTTAATATAAACAGAGACAATATCTGGTGTAATATAAACTTGGGTGGGGTCTTGTGTAATATAAACTGAGACAGGGTCTAATGTAATATAAACTGAGACAGGGTCTTGTGTAATATAAACTGAGACAGGGTCTAATGTAATATAAACTGAGACAGGGTCTTATGTAATATACACTGAGATAGGGCCTAGTGCAATACAAACTGAGGCAAGGTCTAGTGTAATATAAACAGAGATGGGTTCTAGTGTAATATAAACCGAGACAGGCTCCAGGGTAATATAAACTGAGACGAGGTCTAATGCAATATAAAACTGAGACGGTCTACTGTAATATAAATTGAGGTAGGGTCGAGCAGAATATAAGCAAAGGCGTGATCTAGTGTAATAGGGACATGATCTAGTGGAATAAAAAGTGGGGCAGTGCCGAGTGCAGTAATAATTGAGACAGTGTCTTGTGTAATATGAACAGCGACATGATCTAGTTCAGTAATAACTAAGGCAGGATCTCGTGAAAGGAAACTGTTATGGGGCGACCTGCAGTTTTATCTGATACAGGACCTTGTCTAATATAAACTGAGACAGAGCCTGGTACAGAAATTACCAACACAGGACCTGGATTAATATAACCAGAGATATGGACAAGTGCAGCAATAAGAGAGAGACACAGTATAATACAATACAAGCAGTGACAGGGCATCATATGATCTAAACAGAGACATGGACTGGTGCAGCATTGGCCGAGGCATCCCCTAGTTTAGTATGAACGTGGCAGGGTCTAGTAGTGTAATAATTGAAACAGCCTCGTGCCATGCAAACTGGAACATGTTCTAGCTTAACATAAGCAGAGACAAGTACTAGTGCAGTAACAACTGAGATATGGACTATTATCATATTAGCCAAGACAAGGTTTAATTCAGTGATAACTGAGGGAATGTATAAGAAAGCATATGGGATACTTGCCTTTATTAGTCGAGGCATAGAACATAAGAGCAGGGAGGTTATGCTGGAAATGTATAAAACACTGGCGCCACAGCTAGAGTATTACGTGCAGTCCTGGAATCCACATATAAGAAGGATGTGATTGCACTAAAGAGAGTGCAGATGAGATTTACCAGGATGTTTCCTGGGCTGGAGAGTTTTAGTTATGAGGCGAGATTGGATAGACTGGGGTTATTTTCCTTCGAGCAGAGGAGATTGAGGGGGGATATGATTGAGGTATAAAAAATTATGAGGGGCATAGATAGGAAGGAACTTTCCCCCTTGGTGGAGGGATCAATAACCAGCGGGCAGAGATTTAAGGTAAAGGGCAGAATGCTTAGAGGGGATGTGGGGAAGAACTTTTTCACCCAGAGGGCGGTGCGAATCTGGAACTCACTGCCTGAAAGGGTGATAGAGGCAGAAGCCCTATAACATTAAAGGAATATTTGGATGTGCACTTGAATTGCCATGGCATTCAAGGCTATGGGCCTAGTGCTGGAAAATGGTATTAGAATAGTTAGGTACTTGCTTGAGCGGCACAGACTCGATGGGCCTTTTTCTGTACTGTAGACCTCTATGACTCTAATGTCTAGTGTAATATGGCCTTTGTCCAGTACATTAACAACTATTACAGAAACAACTGAGACACAACCTGTTGTAATATGGTCAGAAACATGGCTTAGTGTAATATTTACAGACACAGGGTCAAGTTTAACATGAAACTCTTTCAAGAGATCAACAGTCACAGATTGCAACTCTTTCGAGTACAATCACAGTTCTTGGTTTCCGGGAGTGGGACATGAACCCACAACCCTCTGATTCAAAGGCGAGGGTGCTATGAACTGAGCCACATTCAGTGCAGAAATGATTGAGGCAGTGCCTGTTTCATTTCGTGTCAGTATTCTCTGTTTTACTGCCATCTACTGGACAGGTTCTGCTATTGCAGGCGCTGTAAAAATGTCGATTTCAGTTACTGCTTCTGATATTAATGATCATTATAGCACAGAAGGATTCCTTTCAGCCAGTCCTGCCCGTGCTGAATTTCTGAAGGAGCCATTGACCTAGCGCCCAGTACTCCAGCGTTTTTTCACCTTTTCAGGTAATGATCCAATTTTCTTTTGAAAACATCAATTGTTCGTCAATCCACCACACTCTTAGGCAGTGCATTCCAAATCCTATCCACTCACTGCGTGAAGACGATTTTTCTCTTGACTCCACTGCTTCTTTTCCAGGTTACTTTGAACCTGTGCCCATTGGGTCTCGATCCTTCCAAGACTGGGAACAATTTCTCCCTATCTGCTCTGTCCAGACCCCTCATGATTTTTAATACTTCTATCAAATCTCCTCTACACTTTCTCTTCTCCAAGGAGTTTAAAGCTAACTTGCCCACTCTTTATACATAACTGGAGCTCTTCATCCCTGGAACTTTTCCCACAAATCTTTCCTGTGCCCTCCCTCATGCCTTCAAATTCTTCCTAAAGTGTGGTGCCCGGAATTGGACTCAATTCTCCTGCTGTGGCCTAACCAGTGTGTCACACAAATTTCACATAACCTCCGTGCTCTTATACCCTTTTACCCAACGATAAAGTCCAGGATGCTGTACGCTTTATTAACCCCACTCTCCACTTGTCCTGTCACCTTCAATGATTTATACATATAAACAGCCTCTGGTCCTGCAGCCTCTTTGGATCCGTACTCTTTCTTTTATATTATCTCTCTGCGTTCTTCCTCCCAAAATTAACCACTTCTCACCTTCTCTGCGTTAAATTTCATCCATTACTTGTCCGCCCTTTGCACCAACCTCCCTATGTCGTTTTGAGATTCTCCACTATCCTCCTCATGGCCCGCAATGCTTCCACATTTCGCATCGTCCGTATATTTTGAAATTGTGCCCTGTACACCAAGGCCCGGTTCATTAATAAGTATCATGAAAAGCAGGCGTTCGAGCAATGATCCCTGGGAAACTTCATTACAATCCTTCCCCGAGACCGAAAATCAACCGTTCAAAACTACACTTCGTGTTCTGGCACTCAGCCAGTTCCCTATCCATGATGCTACGGTCCGTTTTATTCCAGTGAGCTCCAACTTTACTCTCAAATCTGTTGTGCGGTAAATCATCGAATGCCATTTGGAAGTCCATGTAAACCACGTCAACAGCATTGGCCTCAACAACCATCTCTGCTATGTCATCAAAAAAATCAATCAAGTTAGTTAAACATGATTTACCCTTTACCGGTCCATGCTGGCTTAATGTGTCAAGAAACCACTTCTACTGATGTATCAGCTCATTACCTCATGTGGGAAGTTCCAAAATTAAAGGTACAACTATTGCAGATTAACGTGGCTGATTTAAGCACTTTAAGGTCAGCAAAAGAGCAAAGTGTCTCAATGCTATGAACTCATTCATGATGGCCTTGGTTGAAGGGAGGAATGTGGGCCAGGGCACAGTGTGGGGGCCATGGGCGCTTTAATGTCCAACTCAACATATGCGACGTGGGCAGAGATTATTGGATCATGGCACCAACCGAAATACGATGTCGGTGATTTTCCCCGATTCTTCGGGTGCTACAGAACCTCCAAGGTAGCCAAGATAGGATCTCAAGTTGCAATGTGTGTGTGTGTGTGTGTGTGTCTGCGTGCGCGTATCTGTGTGCGCGTATCTGTGTATGTCTGTGTATCGGCGTGTGTACGTATGTATTAACACATCATATTGTTTACAAATGATATCCACAAAGATAAATAATTATTTTCACATATTATGTTCAAGATTTTATTTTATACAAAATGTAATTGTTGTTCATTTAATATCGTTGTAATTGATTGAGAAGACATTGAGCATTCCATCAGAAAAGAACACCTCTGCCCCGAGTATTCAGTTGGAATTGGGATTAAATTATTCGAATTATTCTCTGCGTTTCATTGTTATGTAATCAACTCAGCATTAAACAGAAACTCCTGATATAAACGTCGGGAGCGTGATAATTTGGGCAACTGATTGCAAAAAATAAATCTACCTATATCTGACCTGAACTTACTCGGTCTTAAAATCCCGATGTTTTATTCCGCTTGCTTGGAAAGGAATGAAACACTTGCTGCTCTCCAGCAAGTTTCACCCTATTTCTCTTGCCACGTTATTCCTTCTTACCCGGTTACATTCATTATTTCCGCCCTAACGTCTTCCAATATCCTGGGGTATCATCTCTTGAAGTAGTAGCTGAAAAACAGCTTTACATAATATAAAAGGCCTCATGTTCCAGAGTAATATAAGTGGGACAACTGGACAGGGTCTAATCCATTATCTGCGGAGACATGGTCTCTAATGAAATAAAATGGAGGGCTATGGAATGGAGAAACAGCATAGGGTGGGTGGGTAGGGGGGAGGGGGGTGGGAGGTGGGGGAGCGGTGGAGGTGGGTGTGAGAGTGCATGAGGTAAATTCGACAATGTCTTTAAATTCTGGTACAGTCCTGAGTAGCTGAATGATCTCCTTCCCAGCTGGTGTGCAGGCGCATCCTAGAAGGCTGTGGCTTACTGCTTCAATCCAACACTTTTCATTTTACACCTAGAGTTCAAAAAAATGTGAAAAGAGAAAAATATATAAGAGCGCTTTTCACGATCACCGGACGTTTTACAGCCATAATTGTACTTCCGAAGTGTATTCACAGTTGTAATGTAGGAAAGGCGGCAACCAATTTGCACACAGCAAGCTCCCACAAACAGCAGTGCGATGGTGACCACATAGTCTTTTGCTATGTTTATTGACTGGTAAATATTTACTCAGAAACCTGGGACAACTCCCCTGCATTTCCAGCCAGGATAGCACCATGGGATCTTTTACAATGACCTGAGAGGGAAGATGGCCTCATTTTAATGTCAAAGGGTGAAATGCTACCAACTGAACCACCGTTGATAGCCAGGGTTGATTGTGAATGAATATATAGATCAAGAAGGCATGCTGTGGCTCAGTCCATAGCACCCTCGCCTTTGAATCAGAGGGTTGTGGGTTCTTGTCCCACTCCTGGAAACCGAGAACTGTGATTGTACACAAAAGAGTTGCAATCTGTGACTGTTGATAACTCAAAAAGAAAAAAATCAATAAATAGAAATTCAGTCGTCCAATGGCTCAACATTCAATATAGATTCATTGATAAACCAGACTGAATCCGGGCCTCTTCTGTACCCCAAAACCTATTGTAGAGTCGCGCCGGTAGTCCAGGCACTGACGGTGGGTGTGACCTTGAACCGGACAACAGAATAGCTCTGCTACTGTGTGAATTGCACTCTAAGGCCCAACCATTTTGTAGGTAAGCCTGAACTTCACAGTAATTGAAAGGATTTCTGGACAAACTGGGTCATTTCCTTCAACAAAAGGATTATCATTGGACCTTGAATCGTTACACAATTGGAGATCATTAATGGATTGTGAAACATCGATCGCTTAGGAGTAGTGAAAGGATTCAGAGACATTCATAGAGTGAGAGACATCATTTGGTTGCAAACAATTGGTTGTATGGGAAAGTTGAAGGTTTGGTACTATCAATAGATCAAACCATTAATGGAATGAGACACATCTAATGTTTCTTAAAAACGATCAAAGGCAGAAAATATTCAGAAATGTAATTTGTTTTGCAATATGAAAGCCTGGAAATACCTATGGATCTGAAACTGTCTCTCCATTCACCTGTCACTGTTTCAGTTAGCTGGAGCACAGAAGATTATTCCTGATAGTGGTGTATTGAACATGAATGGCAGTGTGCAGCTACCAGATTAATAGTCCTAGATAGTGGGAGAGATCCTGTTACGCAATAAGGGAAGATCAATCATGTACCCAGTAACTCAGCGCCGTTTACCGAAAAATGTTTCACCAATATAATGTTAATTGTTATATTAATGACAATATTAATAATTCATTTTGTTGCACTTGTTGGTGCAGCTCCAACAACACTCAAGAAGCTTGATACCATCCAGGAGAAAGCAGTCCGCTTGATTGGCACCCCATCCACAATCATTCACTCCCTCCACCACCGATGCACAGCAACAGCAGTGTGTGCCATCTACAAGATATACTGCAGGCATTCACCAAGGCTCCTTAGACAGCACCTTCCAAACCTATGGCCACTACCATCTAGAAGGACAAGGGCAGCAGATATATGGGAACACCACCACCTGGATGTTCCCCTCCAAGTCACTCACCATTCTGACTTGTAAATATATCGCCACTCCTTCAATGTTGCTGGGTCAAAATCCTGGAACTCCCTCCTTAACAATACTGTGGGTGTACCTGCACTAAATGGAATTCAGCGGTTCAAGAAGGCAGCTCGCCACAGCCTTCAAAGAGCAACTGGGGATGGGCAATACATTCTGACCCATCCAGCGACGCCCACATCCCACGAATGACTTCAAAGACCCTTCCAATATTCGGAAATGGTGTCAAGGTATAAATTCAGAGCAGAAATTTGTGTGGAAAGGTAATTGCTGGACATTCCCACGTTGACTTCTTGTTGGAGACTTTATGTCATCACATCAGATCTTTCTTTCCCTAAACAAGTCTCACAACACAAGTGCAACCGTGTGAAAAGGGGAAGTTTAGATTAGTATTATCCCACAGAGCATTGACCCTATATTAATGTTCGAAACTGTGATTCAAATCACTTCAGCCACTTCACCGACTCAGCTCTGTCCAGCTGATGTCCACTGTAACCAGAAATCTCCATCACGGTGACCCTGAGCACATCTCATTGAAGTACTGACCTCACCGAATCGATTCCCTTCATGAATGCACTGAATGGAAAGCCTCTGGGGAGTGTGGTTAAAGGAGTTGAGAACTTTTTAACTAGAGACAACAATGTGCAATACCCATCAGATATAGTCCATTGTGACAATGATTTTCAATGAATATATTGCCGGAAAAATGTCACAGTTCATGTACTTTTGCTATTCTGTTTCCACGGTTAACCGGGAATTTTTTTTTGCAGCAGTGAGTTCTGGAGGTTCAGTTGGGCAGGAGCCAAAAGAAGCCCAAAAACGCGAAAGAATCTCGATGTGCATCAATTGTATCTATTCAACTTCCGAACTGAGCTATTTCGTGCAGCTTTATTGTCAGAACCAGAAAACGACTCCCACTTTCATAATTCAGGCACATTCCTATGGAAAGAACTACGTTGAGGTTTCGGTCATTCTCGAAACACCAAATACTATAGCTGCTTTCGCCTTGTCTGGGCAGCAGCTCACTGATTGAGCCGTGTTCCACTGTGTGCTGAGTTCTCGTGAGAACGGCGCCTGGACAACTTGCACCGTGACTGTGTTCTCTAAAATCAGTTAAAATGAGATTCAATAAACCGACCACCAGGTGGCTCATCAGGCAGTGGATTCCCAGCGCCTGTTACATTTCGATACTGATAGACAATTTTCTGAATATTGCTTCAGGTGAAATGCTTTTGATCTCATATTTATGCTCATTACTGGAACGCTTCCTAACAGACCCATCATTGAGAAGGTTAGTTCAATGTTAATGAACAGTTTGGCGCCAGTACATTGGGATGGGTTGCCCAGTTTTCTGTTGCCCACTGACAGGTTCAGCCTCTTGCTTTAAGCGATTTAAACTATGAAGGTATCGGTAACTATAAAATAATACATATATCTAATTCATGTCGCGAGTCTGTTTGCCATAAATTTGAAATAAGTGTGAATGTAACGCAGTCCATACAGAGAGGCAAAGGTAAATAATTTCTGGTGGGCGAATTATCATTGCCTTGCCCACAAATTCCGTTTGTTTCTCCTGCTCTGACCTTCCTTGTTTTCCTGTTTTATTGGAGAGATGGTTGCCGCTGTTCCCGGTTTGACGTTGATTGGATCAGAAGCACAGGGGGCTGGGATCTACATTTCAGTTTCGACAGAGGATTTGCCGGACTGCAGAGTTACAGACTCAGTCACCCTCAAGAGGAATTGCATCATATCGTTCGTCATCATTATATCACTTCTCAGTCAGCACTTCCCAGAAAAAAATCCATTATTCCCCTGACTGCTGTAACCCAGATGTTATTAATCGTGAAGTGGCGCTGTTGATGATTATGCTGCTTGAGATGATGGTGATGTCGATCCCGATAATAATGACATCTATCCCAACTACTTTACGTTATGTTTATGTGCGACAAAGCACAGTGGCCGAGTCAGGTCCCGAAACGTTGGTCAAAGAGGAAACTAACATCACACTGACCTGCATCTTGAAAATAAGTCTCCCTAACCATTATATGTTCTGGTCCATTCAGAAACCCGGACAACATCCACACCTCCTGGTTCACCTTATCTGTGTAAATATGAGCAAGAAGACCGACATCATTATCTGGTTCTCTTCCACATTTGATAGAACCATCAGTATAACGGAGCTGAGGCCCTGATCTGCCACACCGCCGTGTATATCTGTGACATGAATCCTACCCTGCGGCAGCGATACAGTGAATCCCGGACAATATTCCACACTGTGAGGATCAGTTAGTTCTCAGCAGAGGGCGCTTCCATAGCCAAAAAAAGACAAATTATCACCCTCCACTGTAATATTCAGAGGGAGCATATATAAAGGAGCAAAAATACAAAACAACTCTCGAGTTTGACTTGGGTAATTATATTCGTGGATGATTTGCACCTGCAATAAAAAAAACCTCCTAATTTCAACTCTGTGCCTTAACTTCCGCTTTGACTTTGATGCCCTTTCTGTGCATCTTTGCCTCTTGTCATCCCTATCCACAGTCGTAACACATAAATGTATACATTTAGGTCTTCCAGTCTTTCAGACAAACGATGTAAAGCATTTACTACTGTTCTCTATAATGATTCCCAACCGCCCATACCCAGCTCCTCATATGAAGTCCAGCCAAGTTAGTGAATGCAAGCAGGATTTTCTGCACACTGGGAATAGGCAATCTGTAGATTGTAAAGGGGATAGTGGAGTTGGGGGAAAGAAGTAGAAATAAAAGCAGAAAAGATGTAAAGAAACAGAGATTTAAATATCCAATCAGGAAACCAAAAAAGGAAAGATTGGGTGAAAATTATTGAATACAGCAATGAGATTATTGAAAGGAAGATCTGAACAACGTACTTGTGCAAGTAAGTGACCCCTGCCCTACGATGGATCAGTCCTACCCCTATGTATGTACTCAATGTTTAAAACATCAACAAGATTCCTGTGGTAGTCAGTGAGCTGTTTCCTTCCACCACCGCCGCCTCCAACATCACTGGCGTTGATATACCGGCTCAGTGCTTGTCTGGCCTCAATGGTTAAAGACCTGAAATTCTTGCCTGTGTAGCAGAGTGAGGCTCCCCTCAGTGAAGCAGCCTTATCCCTGCCTGCTCTTAATAGTTAAAGACCTGAGAGACTCGCCTGTGAAGTTAGGCGAGTGAGGCCCCCACGGTGAATGCCGCCTACTGTCCCTGGTTAAAGGTTTGATCCATGGGTCTGTGGCACGTGAATGAGTAACTCATCCATATATTAGCTCAGTCTACGTCTGGACACTTTGAGACACCTAAACAATGCGGAATGTAAATAAAGTTGAGAATAAGTACGAGACAGAGAGACACCAACATTGGAAGTTTGATAAACATGAGAGTCTACGGTGCGTTTGCAGAGAGGCATCAACAGACGGACATACATAAAGGAGAGATTGAATACACTGAATGCAGAGAAAGACATTAATAGAGTGAGATAGATAAATCTGAGACTGAGGAAAACTAGTGATACAGAGAGAGAGCAGCAAAAGGATATATCGACACGGGTATGTATTTATAAAGATAAAGACACAGGCAGAAAACAGCTGGTAATGGCTATTTTGTCATTAGAATGACCCTTGGTGCAGTAAATTGCGGTAAAGTGATCATCACTGCTCTGTGTAATTGAAATGCAGAAGAGAAGCTAACACTGAGTGAAGTTGATAGACGCACACGAAGACTGTGTCACCTCAGTGTCATCAGGAAATACGTGAATTGGTGAAATATGTGGATTTTAGTGAGAAAAATGGGGATGAACGCTGGGGAAAATAATGAGAAACAGGCAAAAATGAAAAGAGTGATAACATAAAAACAAACAGCAGGTTAAAATAAAGCAAATGCACTTGTGGAGCAGCAAAATGGATGTGAGTTAATGGAAGGATAACTTGAGCAACTTTGCTGCACATGCGAGTGACGCCACCACCCCCCACCCCCCCCACCCCCTCCCACCCCCCGCCCTCAGTGCATCAGCTCAGTGTCTGGCTGCATTGAGTGATTGAAGAATTAAGCAACGCTTATTTATTGCTGTACTGTGTAATTTGCCTGTCGGTATTAAACCAGAGCTTGCCTCATTTGCTACTGTATCCATTGTTCTGGCGAGTCCTATAAGTGGAGTGATAGAGAGGGTTTAAACTAAATGGGGGTGGCGGGGGGTGGCGGGGGGAAGGGATCATGCGCGAGGAGATGTAGTAAATCAAAAGGAAACAAAGAGATAATACAGCAGAATAGCGATTGAGTAATAAAAACCAGCCAGTGGCAGGAAGGGACAGAGGGCACAAACTTAATAGTGCACCAGCCGATAAGGCCAGAGGGAGCAGAAATGGTAAAAAGACAGATTTAGAGTATCTGAATGCGCGGAGCATTCGTAAGAAAATGGATAACATTAACTTTGTCCGACCCTAGAGCCATTGCAGAGACATTGTTGTAGGGTGACCAAGGCTGGGACCTAAATATTGAAGGGTATTTGCCGTTTCGAAAAGATAGGAAGCTAGGAACAGTTAGCTCTGTTAATTAAAGATTTCATTGGTACAGTGGTGAGAGATGACCTGGGCTCAAAAAAGCAACATGTGGAATCAGGCTGGGTAGAGGTAAGAAATAGTAAAAGGTCACTTGTGTAAGCAGTCTACAGACAATCTAAGAGCAGTTATATGGTCTGACAGGATATACAGGAAGATATAAATGGGGCTTGTAAGAAAAGCACAACAATAATCATGGGTGACTTTAATCCACACGTATCTTGTCGAATCAGATCGGCAGAGGTAGCCTGGGACATGAGTTCATAAAGTTCATTCAGGACGTTCAAAGAGCGTGTTCAGGACAACATCTTAGTGTAGTACGTTCTAGGGCGAACCAGGGAGCAGGCTATTTTCGCCATAGCAATGACATAGGATTAATCAATAACCTCATTGTAAAGGCGACTCTAGCTGACAGCGATCAAAACACGATCGGATTTCATGTTCAGTTTGAAGGGGAGAATTGTGATTCGAAGACTAACGTTTAAACCTGAATAAAGGTAATTATAAGGGTATGAAAGCAGATGTAGAGAAAGTGAATTGGGAAACTGAGTTAAAAGTTAGGACATTAGAGTTGAAGTGGTAGATAGTTAATAAGTCCCAGCGAATACTTATCCCAGTTGGAAAGAAAGGCCCTTTGAGATGGATGCAGCATCCGTGGCCGAATAAGGAAGTTAAGGATGGTATTAAATTGAAAGAAACACTGTACAAATCTGCAAAGATCTGTGGTAGGTCAGAAGATTGGCCAAATTTTAAAAACCAGCAAAGAATGACTGAAAAAATGAGAGAAAGAAGTCATGAAAGAAAGCTGGCTAATAATATAAAAACAGATAGTCAGAGTTTCTACAAGAATTTACATAGGAAAAGAGTAATTAAAGTTAGTGTTGTTCTTCTAGATAGTGTACTTGGAGAATTGATAATGGAAGACAAGGAAATGGCAGAAGTTGAACGGGTATTTTGTGCCTGTCTTTTGGTTGAGGTGGCTGATTGTTAAAGGCTCATTGGTCCAGGGAATAATTCTCGCTTTGGGTGTTTCAATTGCTAAATATGTGAGATCCCAGGCGAGTCCTTTGAACTTGTTTCTTATTGGCAAAGTCACAGGTTGTATTTTGTTCATCTGTTTGCGGTGTCTAAGGCGGGATCAGTTTACATGGGCTTTGGTTTTAAGAACCTGAGCACATGCTGCAGGGAATCTATCAGCACAACCCAAGTGCCAGAAAATTAAGACACATTTTCGAAAGGCTTGACCATGTAAATGGACCTTTACTTTACCTCTATTCACCAATTCAGGTGACCCCACGCTGGCGTTTTCAGACAGCTGGCTGTATGTTCTCATTTGGCCAGAGTTTATTTGTATTCTTGGAGTTACACTCAGCAGAGTGTGAGTTAGTTCACCCACTTCAACATTCTACTTCATAGAGAATTAAGGCTCAGGGAAGTCAGGCAGGCCTGAAACCAATTACTGGGCAGCAAGCATCAAAATGCCAGAGACTTTGGCGAGTGTACGTTGGAGTGGATTTTTTTTAAGAGAGATAGTGTCCGAGCAGGAGTTTGTTTCGATAGAATTGATCCCAAGATCTACGTTAAATTCACAGGGACTTGAAACAACTAATCTACAGGGTCAAAGTGGAGAATTGAAATGACTGGTGACCTGGATCTTAACGCTGACCTCTCGGTCCTCGGCCTCCTGTTGAGTTCGAAAGAAACTCAACTTGCACTCGAGGAACAGAACCTCTTCATTTACACTTTTCTTTTATTTTCGGGCGGCAGTTGTTCATCAATCTGCCATTGACAGCCCCTCCAGATATATCTTTTGTTCCTTTGTTTTTTCCATTGCTCTTACAGAGGGCTGGCACAGACCCGATGGTCCGAATCGCCTCATTCTGTGATGTAATCATTCTATCAGTCTGTCATTACCTCACTCTGAGACCATGCACCCAAACTCTTTTCTCATTTAATATCTCCGGACTTCCGCCCTATCAGAGCCCTTTCCTCCCACCTCCTTTTCACTTGTTTAAAACTTCCTACATTTCTAACCTTTCCCGGTTTTAATGAAAGGCTCTGGAAGTGAAAGATGATCTTTGGTTCCCTGTCCACAAATGCTGCCTCACGTGCTGAGTTTTTCCAGTTTTTTCCTATCCTGCCGCGGTGCCTTACAAAACTGTCCTGGTGAATGCAAAATGAAAATCTTCGACATCTCTCTTTTCAGCAATGCTCAAGTTCTGTACTAACTAATATACTATTTGTAAACCTGAGGCAGGGATGAGGCGCTTTTATGTGAACAGACGGTAGAAACTGCATTTGTTCACATGATATCAAAGGAGTTAACTGAAATATTTAGTTGAGTTGCTCAAAATTATCAGTGGTTTGATAGAATAGGTCACAAATAGACGATTGCACAAGAAGAGAATTGGAAAATCCAACCACCCAGAATGAGAGAAAAAACATAGAGAAAGATTCACTTCATTTATGACCCTGGCGATTTTAAAAAATCTGGAATACACTTCCGAAAACGGTGGAGGAGAAAAATGAAATAGTATTTTTTAAAAGGAAGTTGTTATAATTGGAAATTGGGAAAATGCGGATTATGTGGGAATGCGGGTGCCGAAAGACCAATCGGATAGCTCCTTCAAGGATGCACAGGCTCTTGACAGGCCGAATGGCCTCATTCTGTGCTCTATGATTCCATGATTCCGGTCTTATCATGGCGTCTCGCACTTTATTTGTTCTCCGTCGATTGAACGGTGATCAGAACAGGATGGCCGTCGACTCCTGAAAATGTAACCGTCGCTATTTCAACTCCATAGTTCATAATTTGAACTCAGATTCTTTCTATTACTCTAACCCAGACAGTCAATAACTTATAATAATTGTCTTCCCGTCCGTTGAGTCTGTACTTAAATAGTCGGTGTGTTTTTCATGGATCATATTTACTCTGATTTTTGAAACATTCTACATTTGCATTTTAGGAACTAGTGCTGTTGATGAATTGTTCCAGGGTTAGTCTGAATTAACTGTTCTCTAAGGACAGAGCACAACACTGGGCTGCAGTCACTTAATAACATAAACTGCCCAACTCTTTTCTGCCACATCCTCCATCCCGGGGAATCCCCGAGATATTTACTGAGCAGCTCAGGGACAGGAGTTAATTCTCCAGATTTCCCAGGTGGATTCGCTGCTGTTTTGCACAAAGGGAACGAAACGGTCTATTTAAATGTCGCTGGTGTCCTTGTCTCCCCAACACCGCCGTGTATTCCTGTGTCATGGAGTCCACACCACTGCAGAGATGTAGCGGACACAGTCCAAAAACTCACGCTGAGTGCTCCAGTTAGTGACCACCAGGGAGCGCTCTCACGCTGCTAATCGGGAGCGTTTATTTAGCCACGGATTCGCAGGGACCTGCCCAAAAGATCATAAAACAAAACATTTAACAAGAACAAACGAGGGGTAATTGGGGGTTAATTAGTTGATTGCAACTCGCATTTGCACTAAAAATGATCAGCATAAGTTCACTTGCGGAGCATGAATATATTTTTGTCCTTTGCTGCCCTTTCCACCCCTGCCTGTGATATTGAGCACATCTGTCCCCATCTCCCCTGTAACCTTCCCACAGCCTTTGACCTCGGCCTGGTCAGACTGTGCTACTGAGTCAGGGACAGTTCATGAACAATGGACAGATGTCATAAGCCCCAAACACAGAGTCCTCCATTATCCCCTGCTTCAGGATTTCTCCTTAATGTTGGAATATTTTCTGTCTCCATCAACAACCCGGAGCTCGCTGGTGATAATTAGCAAACAAGGATTTAATTCCCTACCCAGGCCTGGTCTCTAAAAGAGCAACAACTCCCCTTTCAATACTGTATCTCAGTTCGGGATGTTTCCATTCACTAACACCCAGCTCAGCACCGCCACTGGGAAATGAACTGGGGAGCTTCTGAGACAGAGCAACAGATTATTGAGGATTAGAATTGGTGTCAACAAACATGATATTGTGCTGAATCCGTCCAATTGGATTCTGCAGCTTGTTTTGTCGGCGGCTCCTGGAAACAGTTTTGTGACGTTTGACTCGAGGTTAATTTGGTTTCCGCTCGGTTTGTGTTTGAGTCTGACAGCGCCGCTGAACATTGTGGTTGCACCTGCTCCAGGTTCGATACAAACCCCAACCGACAGGAGCTCTAATCCACAATCTAGCGACAGTTTTTGTACAGGGGTCATACTGCTTTCCATCACTGTGAGTCTGAGAGCGCAGTAATACACGGCAGCGTCAGTCAGCCGCAGACCCGAGATGGTTAAACTGGTGAATTTATTCGAGGTCTGGAGCTCAACAGAGAAACGGCTTTTGGCGTAATCTGCTTTGTCTTCATTACCGCCTGAAGCCTTCCTCAATATAAACTCGGGCTGCGAGTCTGGGTGTTGTCGGTACCAGTATAAATAATAGTTGCTCATTGTAGTATCATAGGTGCAGCTTAAAGTCACCGCTTCTCCTTCTGTCTTAACATCTGAGGACAGCGGCTGAGTGACAGAATCTCCATGACTCAGATCTGAAAAACATTTTCAAACAATGAAAGGTCAGACCAGCGGCTGTTTAAGATTCAAAACGTGTGCGAGAAGTTCGAGAGAAGATGAAATGAGTTTAACCCACAATTACCTGTCAGAAATGCTCCCCACACAACGCAGATGCTGAGGAGCCGCATTGTCGCTGTCCGCTCTGTAAAAAGGAAATTGGATATTTGAAGCCACCCGTTCTAAACCCCACCCTTAATAATCTGCTGTCGTGCCTCCGGATGTTCTCACCTCACTTCCTTCTGTCCTCAGTGCTCTTGTGAGAGCGACAGGTGGTGAGCTGCCTCTAACTGAATGGACACATCCCGAGCTGGACGGCAGTCATTGTCTTGATAGGGGGAATGGCTCAGCTTTAGAGACCGGGGTGGGGAAAGAAAAAACCGTGGGTGTTTATTGTAACCGGGAAACACAAAATTGGTCTGACTGTCAGGAGAGTGGGAACAGTGACTCCAGTGAGATTTCTATCAAGCGTCAGTTAACTATAGAGCTAAGAGTGATTCTGTATTTTGTCTCAGTGACTTATAGATCCGTGATATTAGAACGAGATATTTGTTGTTATTGAACAAACAGTTGAACTAACCTAGAGAAACAACTCTCCCTCTAATTTAAACAATGTTTCGAGAGCCGACCCGTCTGAGGTTTGCATTTAAAACATGTGTTTATAACTATGTGGTTAGTTCTGTCCTTCTTTGTGATAGTCTGGATATATTGAAACACCCATAATCTTCGGACCTTGGATTTGCAAAGAAACAGAAAGGAGATTGTGCCACATCGATTCTCTGTAGCTGTTCACACTCCTCTGTTTAATAGAGTGCGGGAAGCAGGATCAACGGCCCCAGGGTGAGGTGCAGGGATAATGTACACTGACAAGAGCTTAAGGCCAGCAGTGCATGAAATACTGGCCTTACAAATCTCATTCAGATTAGAGAAAGATGTGGTACAGAACAAGATACAATATAAGGAGGCTTTGAATTGTCGTTGGCTTCTTGGTAACCCATATCCAGCCTCCATACTGTAAATGGCTTCAGTAGTCAGATCTCAGGGTGCATATTTCCTCCACAATTTAGTATCCCATTCCCAATCTCCCAAACCTTTCACTCACTCGCCTTGCCCAGTGATTAGTATCAGAATTTAATCTTCCAATATGACTTTGAAGATCATTCAGGAAAAGTGGCAGTTGAGATAGAAAGAGAGAGAGATATTGCTGAGAGTGATCAACATGCCGCAAGATGCACATTGAAAAGTAAAGTAGAGAAGAAACATGTACCTTTAGGAGGAAAGAAGAGAATCTACAACAATAATATCGTGCTCTGAAATAATAAACCATCTGATTAGATTTTCTCCCCCACATTCTCATAGATTTCCCAGACCACACCTGGATTAAAGCAATGAGGAAGAGGCTGGCAACATATGGACAACCGCTTCTAAGTTCATTAACCCGTTCCTCTTCATCATTTCCCACAGTGCTGCCGTCACTCTGGTGAAAGTGAGAAGTTCAGTCCACTCACATTTCAGGCTGGCTGAAGCGGTTGGAAAAATCCCCAAATGTTTCGAGGACAGTAACCCCGAGATAAATTGCCCAGACCATAAACTTTGCTTCATCCCTTTATCATATGGCCCGTTGAATGGCCAACGTCATGCATTTTCCACATCCGTTTATCAAGATCACTATGGTATGAAAATGAAAATGAAATATGTCCTCTTGACGATCCTCAAAGTAAAATGTCTTCAGTTAAACAGAGGAAACCGAAAAACGCGATTTGGTCTTTCTGTTTGAAGTGTGTGAGAGATGGTTGTGGCTGTAATAGAAATGTATCTTAGATTTTCATCGTTGGTTGAATATTCCAGATGTCCAGGAGTAAAGTGTCCCTTGTTCTATTCTCAATTGTTCCCTTCTCTCTATGTTGAACCCTGCTTTTCTCTGCTCCCATGTGCTTATTTTCTCAAGGTGATGCCCAGTTGTCATAAACACTTTCTGTCAATTATTAGAAAAATACTGTAAAATATTCTCTGTGAAATTGCTAACAAATGTTGAATGACGATGAACTAATTTGGACTTTGATGAATTATTTTCTCCAAGGCTCCTCCACACCGCTGCAATAGCATGGATTTTCCCCTTTTCCCTGACAGGGTCTCTTCGGCAGTCCTGGCTGGTTTGAATTTAGACTCAAGGCCCCTTGGTGAAGGAACCATTGCGTCATCCATTGTCACATCACAATAAAGAGACCTTTACCTTTTCCCCTTTCTGTCAAATCCCAGAGGCAGAATGAGCGCACAGCGACTAGGGAATCCTGGCGAGTCTCTCTCATATTATGGGCTGTTACTGTCCCATGTCAAGTTCTATGAAAGAGTTGAGCTCTGCTCTACCACGGCCTGAACAGTACAGAGCATGGAAGAATAAATCTCCATCTACATTGCTGTTTGTTAATTTTTCCCTTTGTTTCCCATTGTTTCCTCCAGCGTCATTCCCATTTTCCTGATTAAAATCTCCAGGTTTCACCAATTCTCATGTCTCCTGGTGTCATTGAGGAGTCTATAGACTATCTGTGTGTCCAAGAACTTCAGTCAGTTTTAGTCTCTCTTGTCCATTTGTATTACACAGGGCAGTGATGATTCCTTCACCGCAGTTCACTGCACCAAGGGGCAGAAGGGAGAACAATAATTATCAGCTGTTCACTTTCTGTGCATTTATATTTATCAACACATATCCGCATCAATATCATTCTGCTGTCCTCTCTTTGCACCACTAACTGTCCTCACCTCTGCATACTGCATCTCTCTCTGTTGATGTGTCTCTGCCACTCAATGTTTTCAATCCCACCTTCACCTATGCCCCTCTGTTAGTGCTTCTCTCTATAGGCACCATACTGAGCCTCAATTTTATCAAACTCCCTCTGCATCACCCATCGTTCTTAGCCTCAACTTTATCTTCCGCATTGTGCAGGTGTCTTAAAGCATACAGACAGACACAGAGCTAATCTATTCGCCTGTCACAGCTCAATGTTTCAAATCTTTAACGAGTGACAGCAGACGGCATGGGGAGCTGATCTTCACAGGTAAATCTCTCAGGTATTTAACCATTGAGGCCAGACAGGCACTGAGCCAATGTACAACGGTGATGATGGAGGCCTTGGCGGAAGGAGGGGGTTTCACTCACCATCACCGGAATATTGTTCAGGTTTTCAACATTCGGTATAAAGTGTAGGGCTGACCCACTGTGGCGTAGGCGGCTTGTGGGGGGAGTCTCGTGGACGTCGGTGTGCGTCAAGCTTCTTGAGTGTTGTGGGAGCTGCACTCATGCAGCAAGTGGAGAATGTTTAATCAAGCCCCTGACTTGTGTCTTGTGGATGGTGGACAGGCTTGGGGAGTCAGGTGGTGAGTTATTCACCGCAGGATTCCTAGCCTCTAACCTGGTCTTTTTGCCACGGTATTTATATGTCTAGGTCAGTTCAGTTTATGGTCAATGATAGCCGCCAAGGTGGTGATAGTTGGGGATTCAGTGATGGTAAAGCCATTGAATGTCAAGGGGCGATTGTTAGATTCTCTCTCGTTGGAGATGGTCATTGCCTGGCACTTGTGTGGCCTGAATATTATCTTCCACTTGTCAGCCCAAGCCTGGATATTGTTTAGGTCTTGCTGCATTTGGACATGGACTGCTTCAGTATCTGTTGAGTTGTAAATGGTGCAGAACATTGTGCAATCATCAGCCAAATATCCCCACTCCTGACCTTATGATGGAAGGAATGTCATTGATGAAGCAGCTGAAGATTGTTTGGCCAAGGACACTACCCTGAGGAACTCCTGCAGTGATGTCCTGGAGTTCAGATGATTGACCTTCAACAACCACAACTATTTCAGTGACAGTGATTGGTGGAGAAATATTGTCCAGGACAATTCCCCATCTCTCCTTCAAAATAGTGCTCATGTGATCCATTATATCCACCTGAAAGAGTAGGCGGTGTCCTCGATTTAACATCTCATCCGAAATCCGGCCCCTCTGATGGTACACCATTCCCTGAGGACTGAACTGAAGTATCGTTATCGAGCCTGGGGGTCAGGTCTCCAGAGAGGGACGGAATCCTGAAACGCCTTATTCAGATGAGATAGGGAGAATAACTGAGCCTCGGCTGAGGAGCAGTGTTTGCAGAATGGCCTTTATGTTGTTCTGCATGTGCACTTTCTGAAAATGAATACATAGTTTACATATACACGTTCAGGTAAATGAGTACAAATCTTTCATACGGGGCGCAGTGGCCTCTCGACGCCTCGATCACTGGCCCTCCCTGAACAGGAATCCAGTTTCCGTCATAGGCTCCTCAGTAAATTCCCGGATTGTTGTTTCCGATAGATTAGGGGTGTCCCGTTGAAGATTCAGAATCTGTGAACAGACTGGAGACAGAATCCTGGTAATCCCAGGGCGTAGTGACCCCTTAACAACACAAGCCAGGAAAAAGGATTCAAATAAAGAGAAGGAAATTTAAAAAAAAACCTTACCGGTCCCCCTAAATTTTAACCAAGAATTAAATTACCCTCGGAAAGAGAAATCTCCTTTTACAGACTCAGGATGTCAGTCAGCGCTTTCCATCCTAAGGAAGTTTATTTCCAGTGTAGTCGCTGTTGTGATGTTAGAAATATTATTTACACAGAGGGCAGTGGGAATGTTTAATTCTCTGCCTGAAACGATTGTCACTCTGGCCCTTGTAGTGGAGTGAAGGGATTTGAGTGCCAGGTATTTTCTGGATACTTTGAAGTTGTGGCCAATAGTAACCAAAATATTCGGTCAGGAAAAGATGGACTCATCTCTCTCTGTCTCTCTCTCTCTCTCTCTCTCTCTCTCTGTCTCTCTCCCTATCTCTGTCTCGATCTCTGTCTCTCTGTCTCGCTCTCTCTCTCTCATTGTGATAACCTTTCACTTCGGGCCATGAAATACAATGATTTATAGGGCTCCATTTCTAAGTCTCTTGTATAATTAATCTATTAATTCTTGGCCTATATACACTATTGTTTACAGTGACGTGTCACGGCGCCAACATATTTCCTGTAATCCCCAGTTGTCACCTGTCAGAGCGGTGAACTGACGATTTGGTGCGTTTTCTCTAAAGTTAACCTCAAGTTCTAGAATCTCCCACAAGAGGGAAGATCCATTCCACGAGTGATTTTTATTTGTACAGAGGGTTAACCTGTATGTTATATTGTCATGTTATAAATAATAAAAATAATTTCATTCCATTAAATTACTCGGATGATGAACTGCTGTTTTTGCAGGAGTGACTTGTATCACTCTTCTTGCTTCTAAAACACATGCTCTGATTGTCTCCCGAGTCCCCATGTCAAGTGAGTTCTAGCACAGTCTCCTCGCCTCCTTGCCTTCCCGTGTTTCACCGCACTGTACTAAACCGCAGCATCTGAGAACTTAACCGAGTGAACGGTGAGTGGCAGAGCCTTTCTCACCGTCCACAGATACTTTAAATCTTCCCTTAACTCTTTCATCACTGAATATGGAGCCGAGATGCTGCGGAGCTCGATTGCAGAATTGCCGGTACAAGAATATAAGTTCACTTACAGCGAAAGTAGAGTTATGGTGAAGCAAAATTATTTCCCTTGCGTTCCCGATAAACCAATATCTGATTTTTTTTCTCAGTGGGAGCGAGTAGCTTTCAAAATAAGAAGAAAATTAACATAATGATATATACAAGGGAAATTAAATAAAGTGATTGTGGAAATAGGTAGAATAAACTCATCAATCCACTCATCCGCCTATCCACCCTTGGTCCACCTGAGTTAACGGTTCAGTAAGAACAGCCCATAATTATCAGCTATAGGAACTGCAGTTCTGAGAGCTTTCATTACCTCTGTTCGCAAATCGATATTCCGGATAAGCTCGGAGCTATTAACCCTATAAATGGCGACATGGAGTTAAGTTTACATATTTCCCAAAACTGCTTCTATGTGGATTTGTTCAAGGACAAACAGGGCAATAAAACTGCGGTGCGTAGACCTGTCTGTTTTCCTTCCCTGGAACCCGGGAGCAAAAACCGCTGAGGTTTTGTACTGGGTTCTAGCTGTGATCTAACGCAGTGCCTCATTGCACAATAATGCACCGGCCCGTCCTCCACACTCAGTTCACTTATATTGAGGCAACCGTTCTATTGAGACATGTCAGCAGCCGCTAGATATCGCCCTGAAATTTCATCTTCCTTCAATACTAAGGTAATGGTAATAATCCATCTTGGTGGCTGTGCAGTTTGCTGCCGGTACCATTGCACGTAGTACATATTCCGATCTGTATACTCACAGTCTAACTGCACCGAACCCCCTTCTGCCACCGTTATTGCCACCAGGAACTGAGTTACTGGATCTGCGCACAGCCTGCCTGTGAGGAAGAGAATTGAAATATCAAGCGGTTAAGCAGTGTTGATGAAAATTTGTTTGTAGCTGTGTGAGTTTGTGGAACCTCCTATCTACCTAGCTGCCCATCATATGGATATTTCTGATCGTTAATTGTTTTAAATATTGTCGCAACCTCTTAACCGCAGATTAATCTAATCTGCCTTGATGAATTTAATCCAGTGTTTACTGTCCAACAGCGCCGCCACTATTATCAGAAACATGTCTGAGTGAATCTCTCTCAGAGAATGTGAAAGGAATGAGCCAGAGATTGAGAAGGAGAGACGGTACCCGGGCTCTCTTCAGCTCATTGCTCCACCCACACACTGCAGGGGCCAAGTCCATTGTGACATCACTCAGGAAACTATCCCTATTGGCTTTGGCCTTTCCACCACGTGACGCAGTGACTCCCATGCTTGAATTTGGCGCCCGTCGCTGGTGATTTCGGTTCAATCCGTGTTCGGATGCGGTCGTTGATTGGATTCAGGGTTTATTGAAATGCACATCAAGACACGAATGTTCCCCAGAAGCCAAAATTGGAGCTGATTAGACACAATCATCGTTGCTGCTGATGTTTATGTCGGAGCGTGATGTTAAATCTATAGGAATCACCGCTGAAGTTCTCTGTCCAAAACCTGGGCGCGACGAAGTAGAAGGAATGTCAAGATTTTGGACAAATTGCCGGACGCTGTGCACCAGAATGGCACCAGAGATGAGGAACGTTTACGCGAATAGGCAAGAGAACCTTGGATTTTTGCCCTCGTAACGAAGACGGTAGAAGAGAGAGTCAACTGATGTGCTAAAAATTATGCCCTTTTGAGAGGTTAGGTCGCAATTTCTTCCATTATCAGAAGATTCAATAACCAAATAATTTTGATTTCATGAAAACAATAGAGAGGGAAAGATCTGTTTTATTTATTACATTGTATGTGTTACCATCTAAAATACCAAGCTTGAAACGATGGGGGAAGAAGATTCAATCGCAAATTTCAATACGGAATTGTTATAAGTTGAAAAAAGAAAACAACGTGGAAAATGCGGGGTGTGAAAGGCGATTGGGATGGCTCTTTCAAATAGACACAGATACGGTAAGTGGAGTCCTCATTCCATTTCGTAAGTTTCTATGATTCTGCTCCCTTTCTGCCCCTCCCGCATTATTTATTATCAGCCACTTGATGTGTGAACAGGCGCAGGATGCTCACAGGTTTCAGGAGTTTCAACCGTCGCTATTTCCGCTCCATCATTTCCGGCTGCAGCTGATCACCGCCGCGCACTTTTATCAGTTTTCAATCTGCTGCATCCCCGGCCACAGCTTCCGTTTGTTCCTCTCATCTGACCCGATTTTGTTCTTGGAGGTATTGCTTCCCCATTCTGCCATTGGATAGATCAGCAGTACAGTGAACCAGGGATCTGATTTGAAAGAGAGATGATGCGAGTTTATTTTTTCACTCAGAGGGTCGTCAGTCATTGGAACTCTCTTCCTGAAAAAGCGGTGGGAGCAGAGTTTTTGTATATTTTTAAGGCAGTTGTGGATATATCCTTGGTAACGGAGGGAGTGAAAGGTTATCGGGGGTAGGTGGGATGCACATTTCAGATTATAATCAGATCAGCCAGGATTTTATTAAATGGTGGAGCAGGTTCGAGGGGCTGAATGGCTTATTCCTGCTCCTTGTACGTATGCTTGTATGACCTGACGGATAATTTCCCGCACTGAAGATCGACAGACTCAAGAATTATCACTATTAAAGTTTCGGTCAGCCGTCACACAGCAGAATCACATGTACACATGTTCAATAAAATGTTTGAATCGACTCAACTGATTATAATCCTACAATTAATCAATGATGAAGATGTTTTCACAACGAAGACTGCTCTCAATGAATGACTATTTCTCCTATCAGATATTTTATGCTGTGACTGTCACAATCTCTGATCAAAGCCGCTATTTGAAGGGTTTGATAAAGCTAGCGGCAGCCTCCGTTTGCTGTTCTCGTTCTGAACCGTCTGGCCTGCCCTGTGTTATTGGAGAGATCGCTGCAGCAGTTCTGGGGCTGTAATCAGGAGGGAGATTTTTGTACAGTGACTGCCGCCTTTCCTCTCAGTGTGGGGCTCTGTCGCACAGTAATACACAGCGGTATCCTCGCTCTCCGTCTTCTCAATAACCAATTGGCCCCGTTTGTCCTCAGTGGAAAGTTCCAAATCGAATCGGCCCTTTCTATCTTTGCCAGCCGTTATTCTCTTCATTATCCACTCCAGCCCCTGACCGGGCTGCTGTTTGTACCAATACATTCCGTAAATGCTGGACATGTCATAGCTGCAGTTTATCTGCACGAAATCCCCGCCCTGGACTGTTCTCGCAGTGGGAAACTGGGACACTTGTTCCGGGCGACATCGACCTGTAAAAATTTAGACAATGAGACATTGAAGCTGCGTGAGTATAAATAGACACTCTCTACAGGTTGCTGAATAAATCCCCAAGACTTACAAGTTAGTAGCAATAGAATGACAGGGAGTAGATTCATTTGTGTCGCGTAATGCATTCCTGCAATTAAAGTATGAGTAAGAAAAGGAAGCAGAGCTCACATCAGCAGAGCACGGTTCGTCTGAGCGAAGTCAATAGTCGGTTAATGTGACAGGCAGGGATAATGTTCCAGTCACGTGGTTTTGATGCTCTTGGATTGGTTAGAAATAGACTTTGTTCTCGTGGCGTAAGGATGTCGTTTCTCCATCGGTTCCCATCAGAACGTGTCAATTGTCGAAACGCCAGGAATTTCCTCCACTCCTTGTGGCGAGATGTGAGCGGAACGCAATAACTTTGCGGCACTGACTCTCTAAAGGTCTGGGTCTTTGTAACCATTGGAAATTCTGTACAAAGATTGTCTTAAGGAATGAATGCAGCCCGTTGTTAAAATCCTATCTTGTGAGTTCTTGTGCTGGAATTGTACATTCAAACTCCCATAACTGTAAGATTCCTGAATCTACATCAGGACTGAATTGAAGGAGAAACTCATTGGCGCTTTTTGGTGATCCATCATACATCTGTGTAGAGCTCCTGGGAGCATTGCCCGTGGAGCTGGTTCAAACCCACCTAGGGCGAGGGATAGGGTGGGGTCTGGATAACTGGAAGAGAGTGAAAACTGAGCATGAAATTCTTCCCTCGCAGCTTTAACATAAATTAGTCAAGGATTTGATGCAGGGAAAGAAACCAAATGCGGGACGGTGTCAGTTTATCATTTTCCCTTTTAACTTTGACCTCCAGCAAAGCCAGAGCTGATGCGACGTGCGAAAAAAAATTTCAGACAGCGACTAGTTATGGTTTGTAATTCACTGCCTGGAAGTTTGGTGGAGGAAGCTTCAATCGAAGCATTCCTGAGGACATTGGATGATTATTTAAATAGAAACAATGTGCAGGGTTATGGGGGAAAGGCAGGAGATTGGCATTAAGTTAAAATGCTCAGAGAACCGGTGAAGACACGATGGGATAAATGGCCTCTTTCTACACCGTAATAATTCTGTGATTCTTTATTTCTGTGATGTCAGATATAAGTGTGTGTCTTCTGTTTACACCATTTACTGTTTTATCTATCTTCCACACCCAGTTTTCAGCTGCCTCATGCTCAGCTGCATTGCCTAATATTGGACGGAATGCGTTAGATATGATAAAGCCGTACATGTAATGATTGTTGTCCGATGTATTTAAGATAATTCGGAGATAATTCAATTCAGAGACAATTGTCAGAGAAATAACGTTTTACTTATCGTCCAGGGTCTGATCCAAAGAAGAAACATTCATATCGGCTGCTCTCTGCTGCCTGTTCTGAGGAATGACCAGATGTGGTGGGCAGGGTGTGAGAAATTGTCTCTGTGTTCAATCGCCTGCATGCAGTTCCTCTTTAAAGAAGCTCTGTTGTAACGGCACTTGTCTGATATTCAGGTCAGAAAGAACGGGTTTTCATCGTTACTTCAAGGACTAGAATGAGGGAATGTATAGGATTGTAGATAAAGTGTGGGGCCCAGGGAAAAGTTGAGACCATCAAGCATGCAAAGGGAATCGATGGAGAATAGATGAGCTCAGGCGCCACTGATGAATTTGCGAAGTTGATTTGTACTGGAAACGGAAGTTGAAAATGTCAAGTAATATATTTGTGCTGATGCACCTGGTGTGAGTTATGTTGAGCGCTTTGTTCTGTTGTCTCGTTAACAAGGGCCAGGTGACTCTCGCTCTGGTGGTTGAATCACTTGTGCTGTTCTTCTTTACCGCTTTGTCAGAACTAATTTGAATTCTCAATGTGGATCTCTTTCCGGGTAATTTTCAGCCACAGCAACTAGAATCTGTGAACTTTAATCACCTCTGCGGGCACATCAATACTCCGGGTTTATATTGAGCATAAAAAAGGCGGAATGGTGATAAGCTCCAAGATTTTCCAAGCTGCCCGTCTGTTGATTTGACAGGGGCAACGACAGTAATATAACAGTGCGAAAAACAGACGTGCCAGCTTTTGCCTGCTGTGAACTCGGGATCAAATACTTCCCGCCGACAAGGCACAAAAGAAAGCTGATCGGAGCTGCAAATGCTCGCTGAGGTTTTTGTACGGGGTTCTCGCTGTGATCTGACGCTGTGCCTCACTGCACAGTAATACACCGCCCCGTCCTCCACACTCAGTTCGCTTATATTGAGGTAACCGTTCTTTTTAGACTGGTCAGCAGCCGCCAGGTATCGTCCTGAGATTTTATTCTTCTTCAGTGCTAAGGCATTGGTAATAATCCAACTCGGTGGCTGTGCCGTCTGCTGCCGATACCATTGCATGTCGTCCATATTCCGATCTGTATATTCACAGTGTAACTGCACCGAACTACCTTCTAACATCGTTATTGCCACCGGGGTCTGAGTTACTGGGTCCTCACATAGTCCACCTGTGAGGGGAGAGGAACAAAGTGTCAAAAGGTTAAGAAGAGGTGGCCTAACCTTATGTGTTTCTGTGTGAGCGTGTCGAAGCTTCCGTCTAACAGCTGTCAATAATATGGCAATTTATGATGGATAATTATATTAAACGTTATTAGGAACATTTGCATTAATCTGCTAATCCGCCTTGATTAAATTAATTCAGCACTTACTGTCAAGCAGCGCAGCCAGTATTATCAGAAACATATCTGACTGAATCTCCCTCAGTAAAAGGTGATAGAATGGGTCAGAGATTGAGAAGGAGAGAGGGAACCCGGGCTCTGTTCAGCTCATTGTTCCACCCACACACTGCAGGGGGCCAGGCCCATTGTGACCTCACTCTGGCTACCACTCCTCTTGGCTTTGACGCTGCGCATCACGTGACCTTGACATGACCATGATTGGGCTTGGCGCCCTCTGCTGGCGGATTCTTTTCAGTTCGTTTGAGAAAGCGACAATTCAGTGTGTTCACGGTTAATTGAAATACATATCACGACATTTATTTCACGCAATGTTTCTGTGAAATTTAAACTGGAGCTGCTTGGACATAGTCTTTCTTTAATTCTTAATATTTATGTGAGAATGCGTTGTTAACTGCGTAGAACCCTCACTGCAGCCTCCTATCAAATCCTGGGCGGGACAAATCTGAAAGAATATGAAGATTTAGGAGAACGTGTGGAGGCTACACATCAAACTGGTGCCAAGGATGTTGGGCATTAATGCGAACAGACTAGGGAAACTGCTATTCTACCCCTATAACAAGCAGGGTGCAAGGCCGAATTAATTGACGTCTTCAAACGTATGTCGTTTTGACACAGCCGACCGCACGTCATCGTTTCCATTAGCAGAAGATTCAATAGCGAAATCGTCCCGATTTCGTAGAAGAAAATGGATGGGGAAAGATAAATTTTTATTTGTTACATTGCGATACTTTACTATCAAGAATACGGTGCTAAACTATAGGGGGAAGGAGATTCATTGGTAAATTTCTTCAAGGAATTACAAACTTGGAGTGGGGGTCGGGGTGGTGCGGTGGGGGAGAGAGCAAAAATGAGAGAGGGGTAAGATGATTGCCATAACTCTTTCGAATAAGCTCAGGTACGGTAAGCCGAATCCTCACTCCATTCCATGGCTTTCAATGCTTCTGGTGCCTTCAGCCCCCTCCCGCACTATTTGTTCGCAGTCCCTTGAAAAGTGAGCATGAGCAGGATGAATATAGATTTCCTCAGGTACAATCGTCGCTATTTCCGCTCCAACACTCGCGGAAGCAGCTGAGAGTCACCGCACACTCCTGCCAGTTTGAGTCTGCACTATCCCCAGCCATTGCTTCCGCTTCCCGCTCTCACTCTGACCAGACTGTGTAATCGGAGAGATTGCTGCAGCTGGTCCATTCCAGTCATTGGTTAGATCAGCAGTGCAGCGGGGCGGGAATCTGCATTTCTGCTCTGAAAGAGAATTTCCTGCCTCGAGGAGAGACTGGTAAAGGAACTGTCATGGGGAGCCGTCTCGTACCGCTCCTCGTCAGAGAATTAAAAGAGACAGGGTCTATCATGACTTAAACAGGAAAGAACATAATGTTTTGTGCAGCAGTAGCTGAAGCATGTCCTCCCATAGTATGAACCGAGTCATGGCCTATTGTATTGATAAATTAATCAATGCATAGTGTGACATAAGCAAATAAATTATCCAATGCTGTAACAATGAAACGGGGCCCAGTGTAATTTAACGGAAGGCAGCGAAACGTGTACAATGAAGAGCGGCACGGTCTAGTGTAGCGGCAGCAAATACAGAGCCCAGAGCAATATTAACACAGACTGGGCATTGCATAGTAATTCACGATATATTGTCTTGTGTAATATAAATAAAGGCAGGACTTGATGCAATAAAACAGGGAAATTATCGAGTATGAGACAGGCTCTCGTGCAATACCAAGAGAGGTAATTGCCTTGATAATCGAGAAATACGCAAACGTGAAATATCACTCGGCAAAATGTAGATTTTGTGTCGTGAATGGATTTCAACTTCTCACGTGATCATTCCAAACCTGATTGCGAAGTTATCGACAGAATAGGCATTCGAATCGATTGTGGTGAGAGAAATCTATATTTTTAACCTGTGGATCATCGGGAAATCAAATCAAAATCAGATCAAAGAGAAATGAACTGCCCAATTTACTCCAACTTGGTTCTAGAAGCGCAAGAAAAATTGAACCACTGAGCTTCTGATAGACAAGTCCAAGGCAAGGATGGATGCAGTTATCTCCAGGAAATTTGGCTTGTCAGTTATTGGCTGACTCTATGTGTAACCTGTCTAATGTTGACAGAGATCGGCACTTCCAGACAGAGGCTGCAGGTGATTCCTGGGGGGTTTGCTGCCATCTGGAGGAGTAAATTATAATTTCACCCAACCAATATTTTCATCAGCTTCGAGAAGGATTGTTTACAAATTTCATTTGCAAGACATTCAGAAGATTGTGATAAGTAAATAA
The DNA here is from genome assembly GCF_964194155.1 of Cetorhinus maximus. NCBI lineage: Eukaryota > Metazoa > Chordata > Chondrichthyes > Lamniformes > Cetorhinidae > Cetorhinus > Cetorhinus maximus. The sequence continues at coordinate 10,295 of NW_027597781.1, read as the reverse complement.
TTGCATTTGTGCAATATAAAGCGCAGTTAACGAATCAGATTGCTAAGAACCTTGCCAGCTACGGCAATGATTAAAGTTTGAAATGTTTGCACAGGTTGCCGCTTAGAACAAAGTCGATCTAAAAAAATACCGACCCGATGTGAAAACTATCAGTTATAATGAAGAGTTCAGTCTTTCTTTTGTACCTGTAAGGATCCTGGAACATCACTTTTGGTCCTGGGTCGTGATTTACATCCTTGAAAATATCCTTGATGTTTCTTCACTGCCTCAAACTCGCACCTTTCACATTTGGAGATTATATGTGTTTTTTTTAAATTAAGTTTTAGGAACGTCTTGCGAAAATGGTACCATGCCATTCTGCTCTCGTTACAAATAATTAGTGCCATTAACATCTCTGGGATATTTACCACACTGTTGTGTGAGCGTGCGTGGTCTTATCGAGTCTTTGTGCACTGTCCTTTCCCTGGTTTTTAACTCATTTCCGCAGCCGTTCGGAGACTTTTACAATCAGGCTTTTGTATTCAGTCGGTTTCTGACCATCTGTTCCGGTGTCCAGAATACACCACGCCCGGCTTTATAGATTAATACTCCAATAAACATTGTTCATCAGCATCTAATCGTGTCCCGAAAATAATCTCTTTGTACCTGTTTATATTATGGATTAGTTTTAATATTTTTAAAGCGTCTTTACTATTTAGAAGTCTTTAATCAGGCTATTAAAATTATTAGGATCGTCTTCCCTCTGATCCATCTGTCTGCTAAAAACAGATATTTGAAACCTAAAATTATTTGTACGTTTTCTGTGTGTTCATTGTGAAACAGCGATACACGGATATAGCAAGTTCCAGGGCAACTGCAGGTGTTTGCATTCTCAGTGGTAGTGGCGAGCTCCCAGAAATCCTCAAATAAACAGAAGCCTTTTCTTCTCTCACGCAGTGAATGTAATAATCAGACGGAGTCAGTATTCCATGTGAACGATTTTACATTGTGTTTGTGTAGATTGTGGTCAGGTTTTGCGCGCACAGGAATGATTTCATATGTCAGTGTCTCACCCACTGTTATACACAGCCCTCAGCAGACAGCAGCTGTGACCCAGAAACCTGAGGCAGTTATTGTACGAGGCTTTCAGTCATTGTGAGGTTTTGTGCACAGTGATAGACCGCAGTGTCTACGTTCGCGGTGTCTGATGCCATTTCCGTAACCAGGACAGGAGTGTTTATTGCAGAGAAATGAGACATTAATACCGCTCTCTGCTGAAAGTAAATATAGGTAGTTTCACCTCTCATTGACCCGAGAGACCGCTTGATATCTAATTGATCTCAGAGACAGTTTGAAATTTTATTGACATTAGAGACAGTTTGCTCTCTAATTGATCTGAGAGATAGTTTGATCTCTAATTGCCCTTTGAATCAGTTGGATCTTCATTTGATTAGAGAGACAGTTTAAACTTTAATTGGCCTGATTGACAGTTTCTTGATGGACTCCTCCTCTGCTGTACTGGTTCATTGATCTCGACCTGCAACTGAACCAGAACATTGTTACCAGTTCAGACCTGCCTCAACATCTCGGTGATGAATTTAATTTGGTTTAACATTTCCAACCCAACAATCAAGAGCTGATGGTTAGCAACATGAATAGAAAACGATAGCAGTGAAATTGTAACAAGCTCCAGCCGGCCCTATTAACCCTATCCCTGTAGAATGGATAACGTCTGTGCACCTGTAGTGCACAAAGGAGTCAGCACATTGAGGAGAGCAGAGGCCGCTGTGGAGGTGGTCAGCTCGGAATAGTTGTTTTATCTCTCAGTGCCTCACTGCGCAGTAATACACCCAAGACCAACACACCCTAGCTTTTGATCCCACGGTGCTGTTCCTACCGGGAATGTTATAACTTCTTGTTGGGTAAATTATTGGCTGAAGAATGTGCTAACAGCTGATATGATAAATTTCGGGCCACGGTTCTGTTGTATTCTGTACCAGTGAATACTCTCAGAGCCTCTGGTGATTACATTTTACTGCATTTCAATCGATTGTCCCTCTTGTGTAAAGATCCGCTGTGACTGGTGGATCACAGTCTGTCCACCGATAGTGGCTGATACAAAAGAAGAAACATATTCTAATAGCGAACACGATTCTCCACAAAGTCCTCACCTAAAATCAAAACCAGAAGCTGTAATTCCATTCATTGAGTTTTCCTGGTTTCTGCACTCGCTGGATGAGGAATATTATTGGAGAATTGGTTTAATTTGGGGTCACTCGGATTTACAATCAAAGATATTTTTATGGTAAATACCTTTCATATCGTCAACGAGGGCAAGGGAGCAAACCGACGTTGATGTATTTTTTCCTCTGACATGCCCTTTGGAGCCAGTTTTCTCATTTTCTCTTTTCACTAAAAGACACAACTGTCTCCCAAACCTCAGGAAGTGCTGGTGGGCCAACTCGGAGTTCCAAAGAAGAGTCACATTGAACTCGAAACGTTAACACTGTTTCTCTCTCCACAGATGCTGCCAGGTCTGCCGTGTCTTTCCAGTATTTTCTGTTTTTTAATTCAGACCTCCAGCATCCACAGTATTTTACTTTTATACAAGGATGGACATCTATTGTGTCTGATGGGGACTGAGCACATCAATTTGTTTGATGCTGCGATATCTGCTGAATGTAATTCGAGCCCAGAAAATGAGTCGAGACCGCATTTGGTTTTGAAAACGAAGGCCTTGATATAAAATGGAGAGTTTTTGAGGCCAGTTGTTGTGGCGAGCAATGTACATGGCTTGTGTTGTTGTTGCGTCCTATTGACTAATCTCCTTTTCTACAACAGCAACAGGCTTCTAATCCTGAAGACTCCCCAGGGAATGGAATGTAAAAGCAACACTTGGATATTTTCAATTATTCAAATAATTACGAAGAAATAGAGCGCCGCCTGGGCGGACAAATACTTGTTCTTCAAACCTGCCCGTTAAGTGACAGGCAGAGGAAGAATCACATTGAGAGACAGAGAGAAAGAAAATGAGAGAGAAACAATGGCAGAAACACAGATGGATAAAAAGGGAGAAAGGCTGAGTGAGAGGCAGAGAGATGAACGCAGATGGAGATATAGAGAGAAAAACGGGAGGAAAAGCAACGTTAGAAATGAAGGAGAGAGATGGAGGTAAACAGAGAGAGGTAATAAAGGGAGAGGCATTAAGAGAAATGAGAGAGAGAAGTAGGGAGAGATTTAGCGGAAGGCAATGGCTTAGTGACATTGTCGCTGGACGAGTAATCCAGAGGCCCAGGGTTTTCCCCCGGTCACGGTCTGGGGATGCGGGTTTGAATCTCGCCATGGCAGATGGTAGAATTTGAATTCAATTCAAAAAATATTGAATTGAACGCCTAATGATGACTATGAAATGAAACCATTTCCGATTGTCATAAAAACCCACCTGGTTCACTATGTTCCTTTAGGGAAGGAAATCTGTTGTCCTTACCTGGCCTGGCCTACATGTAACTCCAGGTCCGCAGCAATGTGGTTGACCCTTAAATGTCCTTTGAACGAGGGCAATTAGGGTTGAGCAATAAATGCTGGCCAAGCTAGGGACACTCACATCCCATGAATGAATAAAAAAAGATGAAGATACAGTGAAGGGAAGAGATGCAGCAGTATGAAGACATTGAAACTGATAAATGAAGAGAAAAAATTAAAAAGACAGCGAGTAAATCAGAGGCAGAGACTGTGACAGAAATAGAGACAGAGAGGGTAAAACAGATGGAGATACAGGGAGATAAACAGGAGGGAAGGGAATGATAGAAATCAGGGAGATAAACAGTGGGAGAGACAGTAAAAGAAATGAGGGAGGGGCGGAGTCAGGGAGGGAAACAGATGAAGACACATTGAAGGGAACAGATGCAGAAATATAGAGACAATATAGACTGAGCAACGAAGAGAGACAAACAAAGAGAAACCGGCCTAGACAGTGAGGGAAACAAAGGGACATAGTGAGGAGAACAATGCTCGAAAGGGATGCAGGAATTCAAGGAAGGGAAAGAAAAATAACATAACATAGGACGCGATATGGAAAGGATGATTTCCAATAGGCACTTGGCCTCCTGGATTACTAAAGCAGCCTCATAACCACCATGTTATCGTACCCGTACCCGCTGCAGTAAGCGCACAGAGGCGATCAGGGAGCTCCAATTACTGGAGCAAGATACTGTTGCACGATTATGTCGCATTTGTCGAGTTCTTCTTATTATTATTATAATGTATTTTAGTGCAGGTGAACTTTTACACGCGGGTTTATTCAAACTTTACTTTAAATCGGGGCGGCCCCCTTGTTATTTTTAATATTTCGGCCATTAATGCTTAAAAGAAGCTTGCTTTAACGAAATGAAACAACCGAGATCCCTATGGGACGCCGAGCCTTAAATATCAACACAGACAAAGGATGTAAATAGGACGCCTGCAACGTTTGGGATTTGAATATAACTGTTTCCATTTTAATGCCGCCTCTGAGCTGCGGTTAAATAATGTATGTTTTGCCGCTGCTCCTATTAATTGAGCACTTTTCTGAGCTAATTGAAATGGGAGACTGAGATAAATCGGATTTTCTGCACTCTGAACTTAGGGAAATCGGGAGAAAGAGAAAGAGGCAGAGAAAGCGTGTGTGAGGGAGGGTCAGAACCAGTGAAAGGGGAGATAGAGCCATAGAGTCCGAAAGTCAAAGCGAGACAGAGAGATCCTGAGACCAAGAGAGATTCAGGGAAACCGAGAAAGGCAGGTTGGAAGAGGAAGTCAGCAGCAATAATTGGTCCAGATCTAACACTGATTGGTACCCAACTGTCATCTGTTTTGAGAGACCAACCAATCCTGTCGCTGGGAAACCAACCAATCCTGACGCCCCTCAGTTTCTCAGTAAGTGAAGCCTGCCCCTGATCTGAATTTCCTCTTTAATATCAAAACAGAAGTGTCAACATATCTCAAATCTTATTTATTTCTTCCGAACTCTAATCCTGTCACCATGTGCTCCCGATGTTCCTTACTACTAATAATGGTCTTGCTGTCCGGTGAGTCAATGTTTAAATGGTCAGTGTCTGTTACGTGTGTTATCTTCACTCCCAGATATTTGATACATTCTGTGTTTTGTTGCAGGAACAAATGGTAAAGATTCAGTATCCCAGGATCCCCCTGAATTAACGGTTCTGGAAGGACAGAGCATAAAACTGGATTGTAATTACTCTACAGCTGCCCCAACTCTGTTCTGGTACATCCAATACCCCGGAGAAGGTCCGAGATATTTAATGAGGATATATAGCTCGGGTGGTGCAGATAGGTCTCCAGAATTCCCAGGCAGGTTCTCTGCTGCTTTGCACAAAGGAAACAAAACGGTTCCCTTAAATATCGCCGGGGCTCTTCTCTCCGACAGCGCCGTGTATTTCTGTGCCATGAAGCCCACAGTGCTGCAGAGATACAGTGGATGTCGTACAAAAACCCCACTGGGCGTTCCGGTTGGTGCTTAGAAGAGGGCGCCCTCACACCGACAAACAGAAGCAATAACTCAGCCTGTGAGAGCCACAGAGCCTTTAATAAAATATCAAAGCAAAGACAACGCCGAAGAAGAGCGGGTGAGCAGCAACTGAGGGATTACATTAGTTGATTTTAACTTGCAAATATACTAAAAATGAATTCCACAAATAAATTTGTATTGCACTAACTCACATTTAGTCTTTTGATGATCTTTCCTTGCCTTTCTGAACTTTTATGAAGCCTTTTCCCTTTCTCGACTCTCTCCTTCTAGTCAAAGCCTGTACATAGTGTCCATTTGATCAGAGTATTTTTCTGGTTCAGTAACAGTGAAGATATGAAGACATTTCACCAGTTTGTGTTTGCACTCTTTAAAACAAGACCCGAGCACAGGTTTCGAGTGTCTGTTAAAAGTTTTCTGGCACCAGTAACAAACCAGTGTTTCTGCCTTGTAACAACGAGACCAGAGGATCAAGTCCCATCCCTGCCCCTAACTACGTAACCATCCCCCTTATAAGGACACTGGCCGTAGCACAGCTCGCGTTGTTTCCATTCGCTGACAGCCGGCTCCTACCTACAGGTCTTCAAGCATCATTGGGGACACAAAGAAGTGAGGTTAGAGGATCCTGAGACTCATCAGAAGATACTTGATGATGCAAATTAAAACGAGTTTCTCCTAATCACACTTTCCAATTACAAAACGGACTGCAACAATGCAGCCACCCAGGATCTTGGTAGAAATGAGGACGGGGGGAGGTGGATGGTTGGGGGTGGCGAGGAGTGAGGCATTTCGGACAGGTAATTAGGGAACAAACACATTTCGTCTCTTTTCCGAATCAAGGTTTCAATCCGAATTCTAAACAACCTCCAATCAGGTAATTTCCTGTTTGTTCAAGTATTTCATATCTGATCCCTGGAGATTTTGTCACTCAACTACTGTCCTCAAATGATTAGACCGAAGAGAAGTGGCTGCTTTAAGTATCATGTATGACATTTCTTGGGGAGAACTGTGTTTTATTCTGGTACTGGCTGGTATTTGCAGGGAAAGTCTTACTCATGTTTTCAGGCAATCGGAGAGACAAAAAAAAAATAGCAACAGCACCGTTGAGGCGGCTAGACCTCTCTTTGACCGGAGAAAGTGGACTCTGAAGAGCTGATCAGAAGCAGGACTCACAGAGGGAGCTTATGGTGAAAAGCAGTCTCATCCCCGTACTTTGTGCTGTGCCTGACAGGTTCTGTTTGATGGGGTTTGTACAGAATCCCGGTGCAATCACAATGTTCAGCAGCGCTGTCAGCCGCTCAAACACAGAACAAAAGGAAACCACATTCACCTCGGATCAATCTGTCACCCAACTGTTTCCAAGAGCGGCCAAGAAAACAAAGTGCAGATTCCACTCCGACCAACAGATAAATCACCAAATGAATCTGCGTGCTAAACCATCTTTCCTATTTCTGATCAGCTGTTAATTCCCTTAAACACAGGGCTCGATATTCAGATCAGCTCTGGGAAAGATGTTTCTGATCCTCCATCCAGACCGACTGGCGTCACACAGACTGCAGGGTGACGTCACAAATGTTACAAGGCGATGTCAAGGACACCCTTGTCACACGGACGGATGCTCTGACGTATGAGCACTCCTCTCCCCCACACCCCATCAATGCTGAAGACCCTCGCAGCTTCACTTTGTGATCAGAAGTCCCAGAGCCCCGTGTCTGGCGGACACAGTGTAACTGGTGTTGGGCTCAGTTTGATGCACAACAGCGATGCCTTCAGCAGGTGACTCTCTTGGCTTGCATCTTCCGACAGTTATTTTATTCAAGTCGATAGCATCCGACACATGAATCTGAGCTTCACTTTGGTGACTACCTACCTGGATATTTTACTCTTTCCTACGTGTGAGTGTGATCAATATTTCTGACACAATATTTCACAATTCAGACCCGTTATCTTCTGTTAGATTGTACTTTGCTTTATTATATTCTCTTGTATGACGCTAAATTGTAATTTTTGTTCATTTTGCAGGATGTTGGCTAGGCCAAAATTTATTGTCCATCCCTAATTGCTCTTGAGAAGGTGGTGGCGTGCTGCCTTCTTGAACCGTTGCAGCCCGTGGTGTAGGTAGACCCACAGTGCTGTTAGGGAAGGAGTTCCAGGGCTTTGACCCAGCGACAGTGAAGGAACGGTGATAAATTTCCAAGTTAGGATGGTGAGTGCCTTTGAGGGGGACTTCCAGGTGGTGGCGTCCCCATGTATCTACTGCCCTTGTCCTTCCAGCTGGTAGTGGTCGTGGGTTTGGAAGGCGCTGCCTAAGGAGCCATGGTGACTTCCTGCAGTGCGTCTTGTAGATGGTACACACAGTTGCAATTGTTATTCGGTGGTGGAGGGGATGAACGTTTGTGGATGGTGTGCCAATAAAATGGGCTGCTTTGTCCTGGGTGGGGTCAAGCTTCTTGAGTGTTGTGGGAGCTGCACACCTCAGGCAAGGGGTGAGCTTTGCATCACACTCCTGACTTGTGTCTTGTGGACAGGCTTTGGAGAGTCAGGAGGTGAGTTACTTGCCGCAGGATTCCTAGCCCCTGACCTGTTCTTTTAGCCACTATGTTTATATGGCTAATCCAATTCAGTTTCTGGTCAGTGGTAGGCCCCAGGATGTTGACAGTGGGGGATTCAGTGATTGTAATTCCATTGAACATCAAGGGGCAATGGTTGGATTCTCTCTTGCTCGAGATGGTGATTGCCTGGCACTTGTGTGGCGCGAATGTTACTTGCCACTTGTCAGTCCAAACCTGGATATTGTCCAGGTCTTCCTGCATTTACACATGGGCTGCTTCAGTATCTGAGGAGTCACGAATGATGCTGAACATTGTGCGATCATCAGCGAACATCCCCTCTCCTGACCTTATGATGGAAGGAAGGACATTGATGAAGCAGCTGAAGATGGTTGGGCCGAGGACTCTACCGTGAGGATCTCCTGCAGTGATGTTCTGGAGCTGTGGTGATTGACCTCCAACTACCACAGCCATCTTCATTTCTGCTCGGGATGACTCCAGCCAGCGGAGATTTTTCTCCCTGATTCCTATTGACGCCAGTTTTGCTAGTGCTCCTTGATGCCACACTCAGTCAAATGCTGCACTGATGTCCGAGGCAGTCACAATCACCTCACCCTCTCACCTCAACATCCGTTTAAAATCAGTTACCTTCTGTCGAAGTCTATACCAGACACAATGTGCCTCCTATGGTCCTTTCTGATAATGGTCATGCTGCTTGGTGATTCAGTATTTCAACGATCATTGTCTATTTCATGTGTTAAATTCAATTCCAGATTTTGACACATTCTTTGCTTTGTTACAGTAACCAATGTTGCTGACCAAGTGTCCCTGGATCCCTCTGAGTTAAATGTGTGGAAGAACGGGCCGTAATGATCAGCTATAGTTATTCCATATCTTTGAGCTTTCTATAACTCTGTTCGTACATCAATAATCCGGGCAAGCTCCGAGATCTTTACTGAAGCGTGTTAAATCGGGCCATGAAACCAAGCCTCAAGGTTTACCAGACAGGGTCCCTGCTGATTTGGACAAGGCCGAAGGCAGCAATACAAATGTTTCATAATAAACCTGTCAGTTTTTGTTCACCCTGAGCCCCGGAACAAAATAAAGCCGCAGATAGGCATCAAAAACACTTAACTGAGCAGTAAGTACTCACTGAGGTTTCTGTGCGGGCTTTGGGCTTTTATCTGACGCTGGACCTCACAGCACTGTAAGAGACCTCTCCGTCCTCCACACTCAGGCCGCTTATATTGAGGAAACAGGACTGTTTAGAATTGTCAGCAGCCCCAGTTATCGTCCTGAGGTTTTATCTTTTTTTCAGATCTACCACTTTGCTAATGATCCAGCTGAGTGGCTGTGTCGATTTCTGCCGATACCATTGTATACTGTATGTATCCTGGTCTATATAGTCACAATCTAACTGAACCGAACCTCCCCCCCCCCCCCCCCCCCCCCCCCCCCACCACCCAGCCCTTCTGACACAGTTAATGTCACTGGTGACTGAGTTACTGGATCCGCATAGTCCGCCTTTGAATGTAGATGAAGAAAAGAGCAGAAGTTTAAAGAGAATCGATCTAAACGTGTATCTATCTGCATGAGTGTGCGTAAATTCCCATTTCCCAAACTGTCGTTAATTACATTAATTCCCAGTTTAAGCTGTTTGCAACAATCTGCTAACCTATCTTGATAAACATAATCCAATACTTACTGTCCAACAGCGCGGCCAGTGTTATCATAAACATGTCTGGCTGAATCTCTCTTAGTGAATGTGAATGGAATGAGCCAGGGATTGAGAAGGAGCGAGGAAACCCGGGATCTGTTCAGCTTATTGTTCCACACACACAGTTCCGGGAGCCAGGCCCATTGTGACCATAAGACCACAAGAGCAGAAGTCGGCCATTCGGCCTATCGAGTCTGTTCTGCCATTCAATGAGATCACGGTTGATCTGATAATCCGCAACTCCAACTTTTCCCAAAAACCCTTGCTTCCTTTACTGAGTAAAAATTTGTCCATCACAGCCTTGGGTATACTTAATGACCCAGCCTCTACAGCCATCTGCGGTAAAGAATTCCACAGGTTGACTGGCCTCTGTGAGAAGAAATTCCTCCTCATCTCTGTCTTAAATGGGCGACCCCTTACTCTGAGAGACCTCACTCAGAATACCATCCCTATTGGCTTGGCGTTGGTGACGCGTGACTTTCTAATCAGTATGCTTGGGTTTGGCGCCCTCTGCTGGCGGATTCTGTTC
>NW_027597780.1:0-66146 GCF_964194155.1 Cetorhinus maximus | reverse complement strand
AACACTCAACACCCAACACTCAACCCCAACACTCAACACTCAACATCCAACACTCAACACCAGCACCCAACACCCAACACTCAACACCAACACCCAACACTCCACACCCAACACCGAACACTCGACACCAGCACCCAACACCCAACACTCAACACTCAACACCCAACACCCAACATCCAACTCCCAACACTCAACAAGCAACACTCAACCCCAACACTCAACACCAACACCCAACACTCAACACGCACCACCCAACACTCAACACCAAACCCCATCACCCAAAAACACAACACTGACCACCATTCACCCAACACTTAACACACAACACTGAATACCTAACATTGAACATCTAACAGCCAACACTGAACAGCCAATGGCCAACCCCTAACACTCACCACCCAACACCTAACATTCAACACCCAACACTCAATACTAAACACCCAACAACCAACACTCAACAATCAACACCCAACACCAAACACTCAACACTCACCACTCACCACCCAACACTCAACACTCAACATCAAACACTCAACACCCAACACCCAACACTCAACACTCAACACCCAACACTCAACACTCAACACTCAACACCCAACACCCAACATCCAACACCCAACACTCAATACCCAACACTCAACCCCAACACACAACACCCAACACCCAACACTCAACACCCAACACCCAACACCCAACACCCAACACCCAACACTCAACACTCAACACCCAACACCCAACACTCAACACTCAACACCCAACACCCAACATCCAACACCCAACACTCAACACACAACACTCAACCCCAACACTCAACATCCAACACTCAACACCAGCACCCAACACCCAACACTCAACACTCAACACCCAACACCCAACATCCAACACCCAGCACTCAACACCCAACACTCAACCCCAACACCAACACTCAACGCTCAACATCCAACACTCAACACCAGCAACCAACACCCAAAACTCAACACCAACACCCAACACTCAACACCCAACACTCAACCCCAACACTCAACACTCAACATCCAACACTCAACACCAGCACCCAACACCCAACACTCAACACCAACACCCAACACTCAACACCCAACACCCAACACTCAAAACAAGCACCCAACATCCAACACTCAACACTCAACAACCAACACCCAACATACAACACCCAACATCCAACACCCAACACTCAACACCCTACACTCAACCCCAACACTCAACACTCAACATCCAACACTCAACACCCAACACCCAACAACCAACACCCAACACTCAACACTCAACACCCAACACCCAACACTCAACACCCAACACCCAACATCCAACACCCAACACTCAACACCCAACACTCAACCCCAACACTCAACACTCAACATCCAACACTCAACAACAGCACCCAACACCCAACACTCAACACCAACACCCAACACTCAACACCCAGCACCCAACACTCAACACCAGCACCCAACACCCAACACTCAACACTCAACACCCAACACCCAACATCCAACACCGAACACTCAACACCCAACACTCAACCCCAACACTCAACACTCAACATCCAACACTCAACACCAGCACCCAACACCCAACACTCAACACCAACACCCAACACTCCACACCCAACACCGAACACTCGACACCAGCACCCAACACCCAACACTCAACACTCAACACCCAACACCCAACATCCAACTCCCAACACTCAACAAGCAACACTCAACCCCAACACTCAACACCAACACCCAACACTCAACACCCACCACCCAACACTCAACACCAAACCCCATCACCCAAAAACACAACACTGACCACCATTCACCCAACACTTAACACACAACACTGAATACCTAACATTGAACATCTAACAGCCAACACTGAACAGCCAATGGCCAACCCCTAACACTCACCACCCAACACCTAACATTCAACACCCAACACTCAATACTAAACACCCAACAACCAACACTCAACAATCAACACCCAACACCAAACACTCAACACTCACCACTCACCACCCAACACTCAACACTCAACATCAAACACTCAACACCCAACACCCAACACTCAACACTCAACACCCAACACTCAACACTCAACACTCAACACCCAACACCCAACATCCAACACCCAACATTCAATACCCAACACTCAACCCCAACACACAACACCCAACACCCAACACTCAACACCCAACACCCAACACCCAACACCCAACACCCAACACTCAACACTCAACACCCAACACCCAACACTCAACACTCAACACCCAACACCCAACATCCAACACCCAACACTCAACACACAACACTCAACCCCAACACTCAACATCCAACACTCAACACCAGCACCCAACACCCAACACTCAACACTCAACACCCAACACCCAACATCCAACACCCAGCACTCAACACCCAACACTCAACCCCAACACCAACACTCAACGCTCAACATCCAACACTCAACACCAGCAACCAACACCCAAAACTCAACACCAACACCCAACACTCAACACCCAACACTCAACCCCAACACTCAACACTCAACATCCAACACTCAACACCAGCACCCAACACCCAACACTCAACACCAACACCCAACACTCAACACCCAACACCCAACACTCAAAACAAGCACCCAACATCCAACACTCAACAACCAACACCCAACATACAACACCCAACACCCAACATCCAACACCCAACACTCAACACCCTACACTCAACCCCAACACTCAACACTCAACATCCAACACTCAACACCCAACACCCAACAACCAACACCCAACACTCAACACTCAACACCCAACACACAACACTCAACACCCAACACCCAACATCCAACACCCAACACTCAACACCCAACACTCAACCCCAACACTCAACACTCAACATCTAACACTCAACAACAGCACCCAACACCCAACACTCAACACCAACACCCAACACTCAACACCCAGCACCCAACACTCAACACCAGCACCCAACACCCAACACTCAACACTCAACACCCAACACCCAACATCCAACACCGAACACTCAACACCCAACACTCAACCCCAACACTCAACACTCAACATCCAACACTCAACACCAGCACCCAACACCCAACACTCAACACCAACACCCAACACTCCACACCCAACACCGAACACTCGACACCAGCACCCAACACCCAACACTCAACACTCAACACCCAACACCCAACATCCAACACCCAACACTCAACAAGCAACACTCAACCCCAACACTCAACACCAACACCCAACACTCAACACCCACCACCCAACACTCAACACCAAACCCCATCACCCAAAAACACAACACTGACCACCATTCACCCAACACTTAACACACAACACTGAATACCTAACATTGAACATCTAACAGCCAACACTGAACAGCCAATGGCCAACCCCTAACACTCACCACCCAACACCTAACATTCAACACCCAACACTCAATACTAAACACCCAACAACCAACACTCAACAATCAACACCCAACACCAAACACTCAACACTCACCACTCACCACCCAACACTCAACACTCAACATCAAACACTCAACACCCAACACCCAACACTCAACACCCAACACTCAACACTCAACACCCAACACCCAACATCCAACACCCAACACTCAATACCCAACACTCAACCCCAACACACAACACTCAACATCCAACACTCAACACCAGCACCCAACACCCAACACTCAACACCAACACTCAACACCCAACACCCAACACTCAACACCAGCACCCAACAGCCAACACTCAACACCAGCACCCAACACACAACACTCAACACCCAACACCCAACACCCAACATACAACAACCAACACTAAACACCCAACACCCAACACTCAACACCAGCACCCAACATTCAACACCAACACCCAACACTCAACATTCAACACCCAACACCCAACACTCAACACTCACCACTCAACACCCAACACTCAACACCCAACACCAACACCCAACACTCAACACTCAACACCCAACACCCAACACTCAACACTCAACACCCAGCACTCAACACCAACACTCAACACCCAACGCCCAACACTCAACACCAGCACCCAACACCCAACACTCAACACCAACACTCAACGCTCAACATCAAACACTTAACACCAGCACCCAACACCCAACACTCAACACCAACACCCAACACTCAACACCCAACACCCAACACTCAACACCACCACCCAACACTCAACACCAACACTCAACACTCAACACTCAACACCCAACACCCAACACTCAACACTCACCACTCAACACCCAACACTCAACACCCAACACTCAACCCCAACACTCAACACTCAACATCCAACACTCAATACCCAACACCCAACACCCAACAACCAACACTCAACACTCAACACCCAACACCCAACACTCATCACCCAACACCCAACATCCAACACCCAACACTCAACACCCAACACTCAACACTCAACCCCAACACTCAACACTCAACATCCAACACTCAACACCAGCACCCAACACCCAACACTCAACACCAAGACACAACACTCAACACCCAACACCCAACACTCAACACCAGCACCCAACACTCATCAGCAGCACCCAACACTCAACACCAACACGCAACACTCAACAGTCAACACCCAACAACCAACACTCAACACTCACCACTCAACACCCAACACTCAACTCCCAACACCCAACACCCAACACTCAACACTCAACACCCAACACCCAACACTCAACACTCAACACCCAACACTCAACACCAACACTCAACACCCAGCACCCAAAACTCAACACCAACACTCAACACCCAGCACCCAACGCTCAACACCAGCACCCAACACCCAACAATCAACACCAACATCCAACATTCAACACCCAACACTCAACACTCAACACCAGCACCCAACACCCAACACTCAGCACTCAACACCCAACACCCAACATCCAACACCCAACACTCAACAGCCTACACTCAACCCCAACACTCAACACCAACACTCAACGCTCAACATCCAACACTCAACACCAGCAGCCAACACCCAACACTCAACACCAACACCCAACACTCAACACCCAACACCCAACACTCAACACAAGCACCCAACACTCAACCCCAACACCCAACACTCAACACTCAACACTCAACACCCAACACCCAACACTCAACACTCACAACTCAACACCCAACACTCAACACCCAACAACCAACACCCTACACCCAACACTCAACACCCAACACCCAACACTCAACACTCAACACCCAAAACCCAACATCCAACACCCAACACTCAACACCCAACACTCAAACCCAACACTCAACACTCAACATCCAACACTCAACACCCAACACCCAACACTCAACACCCAACACCCAACACCCAACACCCAACACTCAACACTCAACACCCAACACCCAACACTCAACACTCAACACCCAACACCCAACATCCAACACCCAACACTCAACACACAACACTCAACCCCAACACTCAACACTCAACATCCAACACGCAACACCAGCACCCAACACCCAACACTCAACACTCAACACCCAACACCCAACATCCAACACCCAGCACTCAACACCCAACACTCAACCCCAACACCAACACTCAACGCTCAACATCCAACACTCAACACCAGCAACCAACACCCAAAACTCAACACCAACACCCAACACTCAACACCCAACACTCAACCCCAACACTCAACACTCAACATCCAACACTCAACACCAGCACCCAACACCCAACACTCAACACCAACACCCAACACTCAACACCCAACACCCAACACTCAAAACAAGCACCCAACATCCAACACTCAACACTCAACAACCAACACCCAACATACAACACCCAACATCCAACACCCAACACTCAACACCCTACACTCAACCCCAACACTCAACACTCAACATCCAACACTCAACACCCAACACCCAACAACCAACACCCAACACTCAACACTCAACACCCAACACCCAACACTCAACACCCAACACCCAACATCCAACACCCAACACTCAACACCCAACACTCAACCCCAACACTCAACACTCAACATCCAACACTCAACAACAGCACCCAACACCCAACACTCAACACCAACACCCAACACTCAACACCCAGCACCCAACACTCAACACCAGCACCCAACACCCAACACTCAACACTCAACACCCAACACCCAACATCCAACACCGAACACTCAACACCCAACACTCAACCCCAACACTCAACACTCAACATCCAACACTCAACACCAGCACCCAACACCCAACACTCAACACCAACACCCAACACTCCACACCCAACACCGAACACTCGACACCAGCACCCAACACCCAACACTCAACACTCAACACCCAACACCCAACACTCAACACTCAACACCCAACACCCAACATCCAACACCCAACACTCAACACACAACACTCAACCCCAACACTCAACATCCAACACTCAACACCAGCACCCAACACCCAACACTCAACACTCAACACCCAACACCCAACATCCAACACCCAGCACTCAACACCCAACACTCAACCCCAACACCAACACTCAACGCTCAACATCCAACACTCAAAACCAGCAACCAACACCCAAAACTCAACACCAACACCCAACACTCAACACCCAACACTCAACCCCAACACTCAACACTCAACATCCAACACTCAACACCAGCACCCAACACCCAACACTCAACACCAACACCCAACACTCAACACCCAACACCCAACACTCAAAACAAGCACCCAACATCCAACACTCAACAACCAACACCCAACATACAACACCCAACACCCAACATCCAACACCCAACACTCAACACCCTACACTCAACCCCAACACTCAACACTCAACATCCAACACTCAACACCCAACACCCAACAACCAACACCCAACACTCAACACTCAACACCCAACACACAACACTCAACACCCAACACCCAACATCCAACACCCAACACTCAACACCCAACACTCAACCCCAACACTCAACACTCAACATCCAACACTCAACAACAGCACCCAACACCCAACACTCAATACCAACACCCAACACTCAACACCCAGCACCCAACACTCAACACCAGCACCCAACACCCAACACTCAACACTCAACACCCAACACCCAACATCCAACACCGAACACTCAACACCCAACACTCAACCCCAACACTCAACACTCAACATCCAACACTCAACACCAGCACCCAACACCCAACACTCAACACCAACACCCAACACTCCACACCCAACACCGAACACTCGACACCAGCACCCAACACCCAACACTCAACACTCAACACCCAACACCCAACATCCAACACCCAACACTCAACAAGCAACACTCAACCCCAACACTCAACACCAACACCCAACACTCAACACCCACCACCCAACACTCAACACCAAACCCCATCACCCAAAAACACAACACTGACCACCATTCACCCAACACTTAACACACAACACTGAATACCTAACATTGAACATCTAACAGCCAACACTGAACAGCCAATGGCCAACCCCTAACACTCACCACCCAACACCTAACATTCAACACCCAACACTCAATACTAAACACCCAACAACCAACACTCAACAATCAACACCCAACACCAAACACTCAACACTCACCACTCACCACCCAACACTCAACACTCAACATCAAACACTCAACACCCAACACCCAACACTCAACACCCAACACTCAACACTCAACACCCAACACCCAACATCCAACACCCAACACTCAATACCCAACACTCAACCCCAACACACAACACTCAACATCCAACACTCAACACCAGCACCCAACACCCAACACTCAACACCAACACTCAACACCCAACACCCAACACTCAACACCAGCACCCAACAGCCAACACTCAACACCAGCACCCAACACACAACACTCAACACCCAACACCCAACACCCAACATACAACAACCAACACTAAACACCCAACACCCAACACTCAACACCAGCACCCAACTTTCAACACCAACACCCAACACTCAACATTCAACACCCAACACCCAACACTCAACACTCACCACTCAACACCCAACACTCAACACCCAACACCAACACCCAACACTCAACACTCAACACCCAACACCCAACACTCAACACTCAACACCCAGCACTCAACACCAACACTCAACACCCAACACTCAACCCCAACACCAACACTCAACGCTCAACATCCAACACTCAAAACCAGCAACCAACACCCAAAACTCAACACCAACACCCAACACTCAACACCCAACACTCAACCCCAACACTCAACACTCAACATCCAACACTCAACACCAGCACCCAACACCCAACACTCAACACCAACACCCAACACTCAACACCCAACACCCAACACTCAAAACAAGCACCCAACATCCAACACTCAACAACCAACACCCAACATACAACACCCAACACCCAACATCCAACACCCAACACTCAACACCCTACACTCAACCCCAACACTCAACACTCAACATCCAACACTCAACACCCAACACCCAACAAGCAACACCCAACACTCAACACTCAACACCCAACACACAACACTCAACACCCAACACCCAACATCCAACACCCAACACTCAACACCCAACACTCAACCCCAACACTCAACACTCAACATCCAACACTCAACAACAGCACCCAACACCCAACACTCAATACCAACACCCAACACTCAACACCCAGCACCCAACACTCAACACCAGCACCCAACACCCAACACTCAACACTCAACACCCAACACCCAACATCCAACACCGAACACTCAACACCCAACACTCAACCCCAACACTCAACACTCAACATCCAACACTCAACACCAGCACCCAACACCCAACACTCAACACCAACACCCAACACTCCACACCCAACACCGAACACTCGACACCAGCACCCAACACCCAACACTCAACACTCAACACCCAACACCCAACATCCAACACCCAACACTCAACAAGCAACACTCAACCCCAACACTCAACACAAACACCCAACACTCAACACCCACCACCCAACACTCAACACCAAACCCCATCACCCAAAAACACAACACTGACCACCATTCACCCAACACTTAACACACAACACTGAATACCTAACATTGAACATCTAACAGCCAACACTGAACAGCCAATGGCCAACCCCTAACACTCACCACCCAACACCTAACATTCAACACCCAACACTCAATACTAAACACCCAACAACCAACACTCAACAATCAACACCCAACACCAAACACTCAACACTCACCACTCACCACCCAACACTCAACACTCAACATCAAACACTCAACACCCAACACCCAACACTCAACACCCAACACTCAACACTCAACACCCAACACCCAACATCCAACACCCAACACTCAATACCCAACACTCAACCCCAACACACAACACTCAACATCCAACACTCAACACCAGCACCCAACACCCAACACTCAACACCAACACTCAACACCCAACACCCAACACTCAACACCAGCACCCAACAGCCAACACTCAACACCAGCACCCAACACACAACACTCAACACCCAACACCCAACACCCAACATACAACAACCAACACTAAACACCCAACACCCAACACTCAACACCAGCACCCAACTTTCAACACCAACACCCAACACTCAACATTCAACACCCAACACCCAACACTCAACACTCACCACTCAACACCCAACACTCAACACCCAACACCAACACCCAACACTCAACACTCAACACCCAACACCCAACACTCAACACTCAACACCCAGCACTCAACACCAACACTCAACACCCAACGCCCAACACTCAACACCAGCACCCAACACCCAACACTCAACACCAACACCCAACATTCAACACCCAACACCCAACACTCAACACCAGCACCCAACACCCAACACTCAACACTCAACACCCAACACCCAACATTCAACACCCAACACTCAACACCCAACACTCAACCCCAACACTCAACACCAACACTCAACACCCAACACCCAACACTCAACACCAGCACCCAACAGCCAACACTCAACACCAACACCCAACACTCAACACACAACACCCAACACTCAACACCAGCATCCAACACACAACACTCAACACCCAACACCCAACACCCAACATACAACACCCAACACTAAACACCCAACACCCAACACTCAACACCAACACCCAACACTCAACACACAACACCCAACACTCAACACCAACACCCAACACTCAACACCCAACACCCAACACTCAACACCACCACCCAACACTCAACACCAACACTCAACACTCAACACTCAACACCCAACACCCAACACTCAACACTCACCACTCAACACCCAACACTCAACACCCAACACTCAACCCTAACACTCAACACTCAACATCCAACACTCAATACCCAACACCCAACACTCAACAACCAACACTCAACACTCAACACCCAACACCCAACACTCATCACCCAACACCCAACATCCAACACCCAACACTCAACACCCAACACTCAACACTCAACCCCAACACTCAACACTCAACATCCAACACTCAACACCAGCACCCAACACCCAACACTCAACACCAAGACCCAACACTCAACACCCAACACTCAACACCAGCACCCAACACTCATCACCAGCACCCAACACTCAACACCAACACGCAACACTCAACAGTCAACACCCAACACCCAACACCCAACACTCAACACTCACCACTCAACACCCAACACTCAACTCCCAACACCCAACACCCAACACTCAACACTCACCACTCAACACCCAACACTCAACTCCCAACACCCAACACCCAACACTCAACACTCAACACCCAACACTCAACATCAACACTCAACACCAAGCACCCAAAACTCAACACCAACACTCAACACCCAGCACCCAACACTCAACACCAGCACCCAACACCCAACAATCAACACCAACATCCAACATTCAACACCCAACACTCAACACTCAACACCAGCACCCAACACCCAACACTCAACACCCAACACCCAACACCCAACACCCAACACTCAACACTCAACACCCAACACTCAACACTCAACACTCAACACCCAACACCCAACATCCAACACCCAACACACAACACACAACACTCAACCCCAACACTCAACATACAACACTCAACACCAGCACCCAACACCCAACACTCAACACTCAACACCCAACACCCAACATCCAACACCCAGCACTCAACACCCAACACTCAACCCCAACACCAACACTCAACGCTCAACATCCAACACTCAACACCAGCAACCAACACCCAAAACTCAACACCAACACCCAACACTCAACACCCAACACTCAACCCCAACACTCAACACTCAACATCCAACACTCAACACCAGCACCCAACACCCAACACTCAACACCAATACCCAACACTCAACACCCAACACCCAACACTCAAAACAAGCACCCAACATCCAACACTCAACACTCAACAACCAACACCCAACATACAACACCCAACACCCAACATCCAACACCCAACACTCAACACCCTACACTCAACCCCAACACTCAACACTCAACATCCAACACTCAACACCCAACACCCAACAACCAACACCCAACACTCAACACTCAACACCCAACACACAACACTCAACACCCAACACCCAACATCCAACACCCAACACTAAACACCCAACACTCAACCCCAACACTCAACACTCAACATCCAACACTCAACAACAGCACCCAACACTCAACACCAACACCCAACACTCAACACCCAGCACCCAACACTCAACACCAGCACCCAACACCCAACACTCAACACTCAACACCCAACATCCAACATCCAACAACGAACACTCAACACCCAACACTCAACCCCAACACTCAACACTCAACATCCAACACTCAACACCAGCACCCAACACCCAACACTCAACACCAACACCCAACACTCCACACCCAACACCGAACACTCGACACCAGCACCCAACACCCAACACTCAACACTCAACACCCAACACCCAACATCCAACACCCAACACTCAACAAGCAACACTCAACCCCAACACTCAACACCAACACCCAACACTCAACACCCACCACCCAACACTCAACACCAAACCCCATCACCCAAAAACACAACACTGACCACCATTCACCCAACACTTAACACACAACACTGAATACCTAACATTGAACATCTAACAGCCAACA
The DNA here is from genome assembly GCF_964194155.1 of Cetorhinus maximus. NCBI lineage: Eukaryota > Metazoa > Chordata > Chondrichthyes > Lamniformes > Cetorhinidae > Cetorhinus > Cetorhinus maximus. The sequence continues at coordinate 53,902 of NW_027597780.1, read as the reverse complement.
CTGAACAGCCAATGGCCAACCCCTAACACTCACCACCCAACACCTAACATTCAACACCCAACACTCAATACTAAACACCCAACAACCAACACTCAACAATCAACACCCAACACCAAACACTCAACACTCACCACTCACCACCCAACACTCAACACTCAACATCAAACACTCAACACCCAACACCCAACACTCAACACCCAACACTCAACACTCAACACCCAACACCCAACATCCAACACCCAACACTCAATACCCAACACTCAACCCCAACACACAACACTCAACATCCAACACTCAACACCAGCACCCAACACCCAACACTCAACACCAACACTCAACACCCAACACCCAACACTCAACACCAGCACCCAACAGCCAACACTCAACACCAGCACCCAACACACAACACTCAACACCCAACACCCAACACCCAACATACAACAACCAACACTAAACACCCAACACCCAACACTCAACACCAGCACCCAACTTTCAACACCAACACCCAACACTCAACATTCAACACCCAACACCCAACACTCAACACTCACCACTCAACACCCAACACTCAACACCCAACACCAACACCCAACACTCAACACTCAACACCCAACACCCAACACTCAACACTCAACACCCAGCACTCAACACCAACACTCAACACCCAACGCCCAACACTCAACACCAGCACCCAACACCCAACACTCAACACCAACACCCAACATTCAACACCCAACACCCAACACTCAACACCAGCACCCAACACCCAACACTCAACACTCAACACCCAACACCCAACATTCAACACCCAACACTCAACACCCAACACTCAACCCCAACACTCAACACCAACACTCAACACCCAACACCCAACACTCAACACCAGCACCCAACAGCCAACACTCAACACCAACACCCAACACTCAACACACAACACCCAACACTCAACACCAGCATCCAACACACAACACTCAACACCCAACACCCAACACCCAACATACAACACCCAACACTAAACACCCAACACCCAACACTCAACACCAACACCCAACACTCAACACACAACACCCAACACTCAACACCAACACCCAACACTCAACACCCAACACCCAACACTCAACACCACCACCCAACACTCAACACCAACACTCAACACTCAACACTCAACACCCAACACCCAACACTCAACACTCACCACTCAACACCCAACACTCAACACCCAACACTCAACCCTAACACTCAACACTCAACATCCAACACTCAATACCCAACACCCAACACTCAACAACCAACACTCAACACTCAACACCCAACACCCAACACTCATCACCCAACACCCAACATCCATACCCAACACTCAACACCCAACACTCAACACTCAACCCCAACACTCAACACTCAACATCCAACACTCAACACCAGCACACAACACCCAACACTCAACACCAAGACCCAACACTCAACACCCAACACTCAACACCAGCACCCAACACTCATCACCAGCACCCAACACTCAACACCAACACGCAACACTCAACAGTCAACACCCAACACCCAACACTCAACACTCACCACTCAACACCCAACACTCAACTCCCAACACCCAACACCCAACACTCAACACTCACCACTCAACACCCAACACTCAACTCCCAACACCCAACACCCAACACTCAACACTCAACACCCAACACTCAACATCAACACTCAACACCCAGCACCCAAAACTCAACACCAACACTCAACACCCAGCACCCAACACTCAACACCAGCACCCAACACCCAACAATCAACACCAACATCCAACATTCAACACCCAACACTCAACACTCAACACCAGCACCCAACACCCAACACTCAACACCCAACACCCAACACCCAACACCCAACACTCAACACTCAACACCCAACACCCAACACTCAACACTCAACACCCAACACCCAACATCCAACACCCAACACTCAACACACAACACTCAACCCCAACACTCAACATCCAACACTCAACACCAGCACCCAACACCCAACACTCAACACTCAACACCCAACACCCAACATCCAACACCCAGCACTCAACACCCAACACTCAACCCCAACACCAACACTCAACGCTCAACATCCAACACTCAACACCAGCAACCAACACCCAAAACTCAACACCAACACCCAACACTCAACACCCAACACTCAACCCCAACACTCAACACTCAACATCCAACACTCAACACCAGCACCCAACACCCAACACTCAACACCAACACCCAACACTCAACACCCAACACCCAACACTCAAAACAAGCACCCAACATCCAACACTCAACACTCAACAACCAACACCCAACATACAACACCCAACACCCAACATCCAACACCCAACACTCAACACCCTACACTCAACCCCAACACTCAACACTCAACATCCAACACTCAACACCCAACACCCAACAACCAACACCCAACACTCAACACTCAACACCCAACACACAACACTCAACACCCAACACCCAACATCCAACACCCAACACTCAACACCCAACACTCAACCCCAACACTCAACACTCAACATCCAACACTCAACAACAGCACCCAACACTCAACACCAACACCCAACACTCAACACCCAGCACCCAACACTCAACACCAGCACCCAACACCCAACACTCAACACTCAACACCCAACATCCAACATCCAACACCGAACACTCAACACCCAACACTCAACCCCAACACTCAACACTCAACATCCAACACTCAACACCAGCACCCAACACCCAACACTCAACACCAACACCCAACACTCCACACCCAACACCGAACACTCGACACCAGCACCCAACACCCAACACTCAACACTCAACACCCAACACCCAACATCCAACACCCAACACTCAACAAGCAACACTCAACCCCAACACTCAACACCAACACCCAACACTCAACACCCACCACCCAACACTCAACACCAAACCCCATCACCCAAAAACACAACACTGACCACCATTCACCCAACACTTAACACACAACACTGAATACCTAACATTGAACATCTAACAGCCAACACTGAACAGCCAATGGCCAACCCCTAACACTCACCACCCAACACCTAACATTCAACACCCAACACTCAATACTAAACACCCAACAACCAACACTCAACAATCAACACCCAACACCAAACACTCAACACTCACCACTCACCACCCAACACTCAACACTCAACATCAAACACTCAACACCCAACACCCAACACTCAACACTCAACACCCAACACTCAACACTCAACACCCAACACCCAACATCCAACACCCAACACTCAATACCCAACACTCAACCCCAACACACAACACTCAACATCCAACACTCAACACCAGCACCCAACACCCAACACTCAACACCAACACTCAACACCCAACACCCAACACTCAACACCAGCACCCAACAGCCAACACTCAACACCAGCACCCAACACACAACACTCAACAACCAACACCCAACACCCAACATACAACAACCAACACTAAACACCCAACACCCAACACTCAACACCAGCACCCAACATTCAACACCAACACCCAACACTCAACATTCAACACCCAACACCCAACACTCAACACTCACCACTCAACACCCAACACTCAACACCCAACACCAACACCCAACACTCAACACTCAACACCCAACACCCAACACTCAACACTCAACACCCAGCACTCAACACCAACACTCAACACCCAACGCCCAACACTCAACACCAGCACCCAACACCCAACACTCAACACCAACACTCAACGCTCAACATCAAACACTCAACACCAGCACCCAACACCCAACACTCAACACCAACACCCAACACTCAACACCCAACACCCAACACTCAACACCACCACCCAACACTCAACACCAACACTCAACACTCAACACTCAACACCCAACACCCAACACTCAACACTCACCACTCAACACCCAACACTCAACACCCAACACTCAACCCCAACACTCAACACTCAACATCCAACACTCAATACCCAACACCCAACACCCAACAACCAACACTCAACACTCAACACCCAACACCCAACACTCATCACCCAACACCCAACATCCAACACCCAACACTCAACACACAACACTCAACACTCAACCCCAACACTCAACACTCAACATCCAACACTCAACACCAGCACCCAACACCCAACACTCAACACCAAGACACAACACTCAACACCCAACACCCAACACTCAACACCAGCACCCAACACTCATCAGCAGCACCCAACACTCAACACCAACACGCAACACTCAACAGTCAACACCCAACAACCAACACTCAACACTCACCACTCAACACCCAACACTCAACTCCCAACACCCAACACCCAACACTCAACACTCAACACCCAACACCCAACACTCAACACTCAACACCCAACACTCAACACCAACACTCAACACCCAGCACCCAAAACTCAACACCAACACTCAACACCCAGCACCCAACGCTCAACACCAGCACCCAACACCCAACAATCAACACCAACATCCAACATTCAACACCCAACACTCAACACTCAACACCAGCACCCAACACCCAACACTCAGCACTCAACACCCAACACCCAACATCCAACACCCAACACTCAACAGCCTACACTCAACCCCAACACTCAACACCAACACTCAACGCTCAACATCCAACACTCAACACCAGCAGCCAACACCCAACACTCAACACCAACACCCAACACTCAACACCCAACACCCAACACTCAACACAAGCACCCAACACTCAACCCCAACACCCAACACTCAACACTCAACACTCAACAACCAACACCCAACACTCAACACTCACAACTCAACACCCAACACTCAACACCCAACAACCAACACCCTACACCCAACACTCAACACCCAACACCCAACACTCAACACTCAACACCCAAAACCCAACATCCAACACCCAACACTCAACACCCAACACTCAAACCCAACACTCAACACTCAACATCCAACACTCAACACCCAACACCCAACACTCAACACCCAACACCCAACACCCAACACCCAACACTCAACACTCAACACCCAACACCCAACACTCAACACTCAACACCCAACACCTAACATCCAACACCCAACACTCAACACACAACACTCAACCCCAACACTCAACACTCAACATCCAACACGCAACACCAGCACCCAACACCCAACACTCAACACTCAACACCCAACACCCAACATCCAACACCCAGCACTCAACACCCAACACTCAACCCCAACACCAACACTCAACGCTCAACATCCAACACTCAACACCAGCAACCAACACCCAAAACTCAACACCAACACCCAACACTCAACACCCAACACTCAACCCCAACACTCAACACTCAACATCCAACACTCAACACCAGCACCCAACACCCAACACTCAACACCAACACCCAACACTCAACACCCAACACCCAACACTCAAAACAAGCACCCAACATCCAACACTCAACACTCAACAACCAACACCCAACATACAACACCCAACATCCAACACCCAACACTCAACACCCTACACTCAACCCCAACACTCAACACTCAACATCCAACACTCAACACCCAACACCCAACAACCAACACCCAACACTCAACACTCAACACCCAACACCCAACACTCAACACCCAACACCCAACATCCAACACCCAACACTCAACACCCAACACTCAACCCCAACACTCAACACTCAACATCCAACACTCAACAACAGCACCCAACACCCAACACTCAACACCAACACCCAACACTCAACACCCAGCACCCAACACTCAACACCAGCACCCAACACCCAACACTCAACACTCAACACCCAACACCCAACATCCAACACCGAACACTCAACACCCAACACTCAACCCCAACACTCAACACTCAACATCCAACACTCAACACCAGCACCCAACACCCAACACTCAACACCAACACCCAACACTCCACACCCAACACCGAACACTCGACACCAGCACCCAACACCCAACACTCAACACTCAACACCCAACACCCAACATCCAACACCCAACACTCAACAAGCAACACTCAACCCCAACACTCAACACCAACACCCAACACTCAACACCCACCACCCAACACTCAACACCAAACCCCATCACCCAAAAACACAACACTGACCACCATTCACCCAACACTTAACACTGAATACCTAACATTGAACATCTAACAGCCAACACTGAACAGCCAATGGCCAACCCCTAACACTCACCACCCAACACCTAACATTCAACACCCAACACTCAATACTAAACACCCAACAACCAACACTCAACAATCAACACCCAACACCAAACACTCAACACTCACCACTCACCACCCAACACTCAACACTCAACATCAAACACTCAACACCCAACACCCAACACTCAACACCCAACACTCAACACTCAACACCCAACACCCAACATCCAACACCCAACACTCAATACCCAACACTCAACCCCAACACACAACACTCAACATCCAACACTCAACACCAGCACCCAACACCCAACACTCAACACCACCACCCAACACTCAACACCAACACTCAACACTCAACACTCAACACCCAACACCCAACACTCAACACTCACCACTCAACACCCAACACTCAACACCCAACACTCAACCCTAACACTCAACACTCAACATCCAACACTCAATACCCAACACCCAACACTCAACAACCAACACTCAACACTCAACACCCAACACCCAACACTCATCACCCAACACCCAACATCCATACCCAACACTCAACACCCAACACTCAACACTCAACCCCAACACTCAACACTCAACATCCAACACTCAACACCAGCACACAACACCCAACACTCAACACCAAGACCCAACACTCAACACCCAACACTCAACACCAGCACCCAACACTCATCACCAGCACCCAACACTCAACACCAACACGCAACACTCAACAGTCAACACCCAACACCCAACACTCAACACTCACCACTCAACACCCAACACTCAACTCCCAACACCCAACACCCAACACTCAACACTCACCACTCAACACCCAACACTCAACTCCCAACACCCAACACCCAACACTCAACACTCAACACCCAACACTCAACATCAACACTCAACACCCAGCACCCAAAACTCAACACCAACACTCAACACCCAGCACCCAACACTCAACACCAGCACCCAACACCCAACAATCAACACCAACATCCAACATTCAACACCCAACACTCAACACTCAACACCAGCACCCAACACCCAACACTCAACACCCAACACCCAACACCCAACACCCAACACTCAACACTCAACACCCAACACCCAACACTCAACACTCAACACCCAACACCCAACATCCAACACCCAACACTCAACACACAACACTCAACCCCAACACTCAACATCCAACACTCAACACCAGCACCCAACACCCAACACTCAACACTCAACACCCAACACCCAACATCCAACACCCAGCACTCAACACCCAACACTCAACCCCAACACCAACACTCAACGCTCAACATCCAACACTCAACACCAGCAACCAACACCCAAAACTCAACACCAACACCCAACACTCAACACCCAACACTCAACCCCAACACTCAACACTCAACATCCAACACTCAACACCAGCACCCAACACCCAACACTCAACACCAACACCCAACACTCAACACCCAACACCCAACACTCAAAACAAGCACCCAACATCCAACACTCAACACTCAACAACCAACACCCAACATACAACACCCAACACCCAACATCCAACACCCAACACTCAACACCCTACACTCAACCCCAACACTCAACACTCAACATCCAACACTCAACACCCAACACCCAACAACCAACACCCAACACTCAACACTCAACACCCAACACACAACACTCAACACCCAACACCCAACATCCAACACCCAACACTCAACACCCAACACTCAACCCCAACACTCAACACTCAACATCCAACACTCAACAACAGCACCCAACACTCAACACCAACACCCAACACTCAACACCCAGCACCCAACACTCAACACCAGCACCCAACACCCAACACTCAACACTCAACACCCAACATCCAACATCCAACACCGAACACTCAACACCCAACACTCAACCCCAACACTCAACACTCAACATCCAACACTCAACACCAGCACCCAACACCCAACACTCAACACCAACACCCAACACTCCACACCCAACACCGAACACTCGACACCAGCACCCAACACCCAACACTCAACACTCAACACCCAACACCCAACATCCAACACCCAACACTCAACAAGCAACACTCAACCCCAACACTCAACACCAACACCCAACACTCAACACCCACCACCCAACACTCAACACCAAACCCCATCACCCAAAAACACAACACTGACCACCATTCACCCAACACTTAACACACAACACTGAATACCTAACATTGAACATCTAACAGCCAACACTGAACAGCCAATGGCCAACCCCTAACACTCACCACCCAACACCTAACATTCAACACCCAACACTCAATACTAAACACCCAACAACCAACACTCAACAATCAACACCCAACACCAAACACTCAACACTCACCACTCACCACCCAACACTCAACACTCAACATCAAACACTCAACACCCAACACCCAACACTCAACACTCAACACCCAACACTCAACACTCAACACCCAACACCCAACATCCAACACCCAACACTCAATACCCAACACTCAACCCCAACACACAACACTCAACATCCAACACTCAACACCAGCACCCAACACCCAACACTCAACACCAACACTCAACACCCAACACCCAACACTCAACACCAGCACCCAACAGCCAACACTCAACACCAGCACCCAACACACAACACTCAACAACCAACACCCAACACCCAACATACAACAACCAACACTAAACACCCAACACCCAACACTCAACACCAGCACCCAACATTCAACACCAACACCCAACACTCAACATTCAACACCCAACACCCAACACTCAACACTCACCACTCAACACCCAACACTCAACACCCAACACCAACACCCAACACTCAACACTCAACACCCAACACCCAACACTCAACACTCAACACCCAGCACTCAACACCAACACTCAACACCCAACGCCCAACACTCAACACCAGCACCCAACACCCAACACTCAACACCAACACTCAACGCTCAACATCAAACACTTAACACCAGCACCCAACACCCAACACTCAACACCAACACCCAACACTCAACACCCAACACCCAACACTCAACACCACCACCCAACACTCAACACCAACACTCAACACTCAACACTCAACACCCAACACCCAACACTCAACACTCACCACTCAACACCCAACACTCAACACCCAACACTCAACCCCAACACTCAACACTCAACATCCAACACTCAATACCCAACACCCAACACCCAACAACCAACACTCAACACTCAACACCCAACACCCAACACTCATCACCCAACACCCAACATCCAACACCCAACACTCAACACCCAACACTCAACACTCAACCCCAACACTCAACACTCAACATCCAACACTCAACACCAGCACCCAACACCCAACACTCAACACCAAGACACAACACTCAACACCCAACACCCAACACTCAACACCAGCACCCAACACTCATCAGCAGCACCCAACACTCAACACCAACACGCAACACTCAACAGTCAACACCCAACAACCAACACTCAACACTCACCACTCAACACCCAACACTCAACTCCCAACACCCAACACCCAACACTCAACACTCAACACCCAACACCCAACACTCAACACTCAACACCCAACACTCAACACCAACACTCAACACCCAGCACCCAAAACTCAACACCAACACTCAACACCCAGCACCCAACGCTCAACACCAGCACCCAACACCCAACAATCAACACCAACATCCAACATTCAACACCCAACACTCAACACTCAACACCAGCACCCAACACCCAACACTCAGCACTCAACACCCAACACCCAACATCCAACACCCAACACTCAACAGCCTACACTCAACCCCAACACTCAACACCAACACTCAACGCTCAACATCCAACACTCAACACCAGCAGCCAACACCCAACACTCAACACCAACACCCAACACTCAACACCCAACACCCAACACTCAACACAAGCACCCAACACTCAACCCCAACACCCAACACTCAACACTCAACACTCAACAACCAACACCCAACACTCAACACTCACAACTCAACACCCAACACTCAACACCCAACAACCAACACCCTACACCCAACACTCAACACCCAACACCCAACACTCAACACTCAACACCCAAAACCCAACATCCAACACCCAACACTCAACACCCAACACTCAAACCCAACACTCAACACTCAACATCCAACACTCAACACCCAACACCCAACACTCAACACCCAACACCCAACACCCAACACCCAACACTCAACACTCAACACCCAACACCCAACACTCAACACTCAACACCCAACACCTAACATCCAACACCCAACACTCAACACACAACACTCAACCCCAACACTCAACACTCAACATCCAACACGCAACACCAGCACCCAACACCCAACACTCAACACTCAACACCCAACACCCAACATCCAACACCCAGCACTCAACACCCAACACTCAACCCCAACACCAACACTCAACGCTCAACATCCAACACTCAACACCAGCAACCAACACCCAAAACTCAACACCAACACCCAACACTCAACACCCAACACTCAACCCCAACACTCAACACTCAACATCCAACACTCAACACCAGCACCCAACACCCAACACTCAACACCAACACCCAACACTCAACACCCAACACCCAACACTCAAAACAAGCACCCAACATCCAACACTCAACACTCAACAACCAACACCCAACATACAACACCCAACATCCAACACCCAACACTCAACACCCTACACTCAACCCCAACACTCAACACTCAACATCCAACACTCAACACCCAACACCCAACAACCAACACCCAACACTCAACACTCAACACCCAACACCCAACACTCAACACCCAACACCCAACATCCAACACCCAACACTCAACACCCAACACTCAACCCCAACACTCAACACTCAACATCCAACACTCAACAACAGCACCCAACACCCAACACTCAACACCAACACCCAACACTCAACACCCAGCACCCAACACTCAACACCAGCACCCAACACCCAACACTCAACACTCAACACCCAACACCCAACATCCAACACCGAACACTCAACACCCAACACTCAACCCCAACACTCAACACTCAACATCCAACACTCAACACCAGCACCCAACACCCAACACTCAACACCAACACCCAACACTCCACACCCAACACCGAACACTCGACACCAGCACCCAACACCCAACACTCAACACTCAACACCCAACACCCAACATCCAACACCCAACACTCAACAAGCAACACTCAACCCCAACACTCAACACCAACACCCAACACTCAACACCCACCACCCAACACTCAACACCAAACCCCATCACCCAAAAACACAACACTGACCACCATTCACCCAACACTTAACACTGAATACCTAACATTGAACATCTAACAGCCAACACTGAACAGCCAATGGCCAAACCCTAACACTCACCACCCAACACCTAACATTCAACACCCAACACTCAATACTAAACACCCAACAACCAACACTCAACAATCAACACCCAACACCAAACACTCAACACTCACCACTCACCACCCAACACTCAACACTCAACATCAAACACTCAACACCCAACACCCAACACTCAACACCCAACACTCAACACTCAACACCCAACACCCAACATCCAACACCCAACACTCAATACCCAACACTCAACCCCAACACACAACACTCAACATCCAACACTCAACACCAGCACCCAACACCCAACACTCAACACCAACACTCAACACCCAACACCCAACACTCAACACCAGCACCCAACAGCCAACACTCAACACCAGCACCCAACACACAACACTCAACACCCAACACCCAACACCCAACATACAACAACCAACACTAAACACCCAACACCCAACACTCAACACCAGCACCCAACATTCAACACCAACACCCAACACTCAACATTCAACACCCAACACCCAACACTCAACACTCACCACTCAACACCCAACACTCAACACCCAACACCAACACCCAACACTCAACACTCAACACCCAACACCCAACACTCAACACTCAACACCCAGCACTCAACACCAACACTCAACACCCAACGCCCAACACTCAACACCAGCACCCAACACCCAACACTCAACACCAACACTCAACGCTCAACATCAAACACTTAACACCAGCACCCAACACCCAACACTCAACACCAACACCCAACACTCAACACCCAACACCCAACACTCAACACCACCACCCAACACTCAACACCAACACTCAACACTCAACACTCAACACCGAACACTCGACACCAGCACCCAACACCCAACACTCAACACTCAACACCCAACACCCAACATCCAACACCCAACACTCAACAAGCAACACTCAACCCCAACACTCAACACCAACACCCAACACTCAACACCCACCACCCAACACTCAACACCAAACCCCATCACCCAAAAACACAACACTGACCACCATTCACCCAACACTTAACACACAACACTGAATACCTAACATTGAACATCTAACAGCCAACACTGAACAGCCAATGGCCAACCCCTAACACTCACCACCCAACACCTAACATTCAACACCCAACACTCAATACTAAACACCCAACAACCAACACTCAACAATCAACACCCAACACCAAACACTCAACACTCACCACTCACCACCCAACACTCAACACTCAACATCAAACACTCAACACCCAACACCCAACACTCAACACCCAACACTCAACACTCAACACCCAACACCCAACATCCAACACCCAACACTCAATACCCAACACTCAACCCCAACACACAACACTCAACATCCAACACTCAACACCAGCACCCAACACCCAACACTCAACACCAACACTCAACACCCAACACCCAACACTCAACACCAGCACCCAACAGCCAACACTCAACACCAGCACCCAACACACAACACTCAACACCCAACACCCAACACCCAACATACAACAACCAACACTAAACACCCAACACCCAACACTCAACACCAGCACCCAACATTCAACACCAACACCCAACACTCAACATTCAACACCCAACACCCAACACTCAACACTCACCACTCAACACCCAACACTCAACACCCAACACCAACACCCAACACTCAACACTCAACACCCAACACCCAACACTCAACACTCAACACCCAGCACTCAACCCCAACACTCAACACTCAACATCCAACACTCAATACCCAACACCCAACACCCAACAACCAACACTCAACACTCAACACCCAACACCCAACACTCATCACCCAACACCCAACATCCAACACCCAACACTCAACACCCAACACTCAACACTCAACCCCAACACTCAACACTCAACATCCAACACTCAACACCAGCACCCAACACCCAACACTCAACACCAAGACACAACACTCAACACCCAACACCCAACACTCAACACCAGCACCCAACACTCATCAGCAGCACCCAACACTCAACACCAACACGCAACACTCAACAGTCAACACCCAACAACCAACACTCAACACTCACCACTCAACACCCAACACTCAACTCCCAACACCCAACACCCAACACTCAACACTCAACACCCAACACCCAACACTCAACACTCAACACCCAACACTCAACACCAACACTCAACACCCAGCACCCAAAACTCAACACCAACACTCAACACCCAGCACCCAACGCTCAACACCAGCACCCAACACCCAACAATCAACACCAACATCCAACATTCAACACCCAACACTCAACACTCAACACCAGCACCCAACACCCAACACTCAGCACTCAACACCCAACACCCAACATCCAACACCCAACACTCAACAGCCTACACTCAACCCCAACACTCAACACCAACACTCAACGTTCAACATCCAACACTCAACACCAGCAGCCAACACCCAACACTCAACACCAACACCCAACACTCAACACCCAACACCCAACACTCAACACAAGCACCCAACACTCAACCCCAACACCCAACACTCAACACTCAACACTCAACACCCAACACCCAACACTCAACACTCACAACTCAACACCCAACACTCAACACTCAACAACCAACACCCTACACCCAACACTCAACACCCAACACCCAACACTCAACACTCAACACCCAGAACCCAACATCCAACACCCAACACTCAACACCCAACACTCAAACCCAACACTCAACACTCAACATCCAACACTCAACACCCAACACCCAACACTCAACACCCAACACCCAACACCCAACACCCAACACTCAACACTCAACACCCAACACCCAACACTCAACACTCAACACCCAACACCCAACATCCAACACACAACACTCAACACACAACACTCAACCCCAACACTCAACACTCAACATCCAACACGCAACACCAGCACCCAACACCCAACACTCAACACTCAACACCCAACACCCAACATCCAACACCCAGCACTCAACACCCAACACTCAACCCCAACACCAACACTCAACGCTCAACATCCAACACTCAACACCAGCAACCAACACCCAAAACTCAACACCAACACCCAACACTCAACACCCAACACTCAACCCCAACACTCAACACTCAACATCCAACACTCAACACCAGCACCCAACACCCAACACTCAACACCAACACCCAACACTCAACACCCAACACCCAACACTCAAAACAAGCACCCAACATCCAACACTCAACACTCAACAACCAACACCCAACATACAACACCCAACATCCAACACCCAACACTCAACACCCTACACTCAACCCCAACACTCAACACTCAACATCCAACACTCAACACCCAACACCCAACAACCAACACCCAACACTCAACACTCAACACCCAACACCCAACACTCAACACCCAACACCCAACATCCAACACCCAACACTCAACACCCAACACTCAACCCCAACACTCAACACTCAACATCCAACACTCAACAACAGCACCCAACACCCAACACTCAACACCAACACCCAACACTCAACACCCAGCACCCAACACTCAACACCAGCACCCAACACCCAACACTCAACACTCAACACCCAACACCCAACATCCAACACCGAACACTCAACACCCAACACTCAACCCCAACACTCAACACTCAACATCCAACACTCAACACCAGCACCCAACACCCAACACTCAACACCAACACCCAACACTCCACACCCAACACCGAACACTCGACACCAGCACCCAACACCCAACACTCAACACTCAACACCCAACACCCAACATCCAACACCCAACACTCAACAAGCAACACTCAACCCCAACACTCAACACCAACACCCAACACTCAACACCCACCACCCAACACTCAACACCAAACCCCATCACCCAAAAACACAACACTGACCACCATTCACCCAACACTTAACACTGAATACCTAACATTGAACATCTAACAGCCAACACTGAACAGCCAATGGCCAACCCCTAACACTCACCACCCAACACCTAACATTCAACACCCAACACTCAATACTAAACACCCAACAACCAACACTCAACAATCAACACCCAACACCAAACACTCAACACTCACCACTCACCACCCAACACTCAACACTCAACATCAAACACTCAACACCCAACACCCAACACTCAACACCCAACACTCAACAATCAACACCCAACACCCAACATCCAACACCCAACACTCAATACCCAACACTCAACCCCAACACACAACACTCAACATCCAACACTCAACACCAGCACCCAACACCCAACACTCAACACCAACACTCAACACCCAACACCCAACACTCAACACCCAACACTCAACCCCAACACTCAACACCAACACCCAACACTCAACACCCACCACCCAAAACTCAACACCAAACCCCATCACCCAAAAACACAACACTGACCACCATTCACCCAACACTTAACACACAACACTGAATACCTAACATTGAACATCTAACAGCCAACACTGAACAGCCAATGGCCAACCCCTAACACTCACCACCCAACACCTAACATTCAACACCCAACACTCAATACTAAACACCCAACAACCAACACTCAACAATCAACACCCAACACCAAACACTCAACACTCACCACTCACCACCCAACACCCAAAACTCAACACCCAACACCCAACACTCAACAGCCAACACACAACACTCAACACTCAACAACCAACACCCAACATCCAACGCCCAACCCTCAACACCCAACACTCAACACTCAACATCAAACACTCAACACCCAACACCCAACACCCAACACTCAACACTCAACACCAAACACTCAACATCCAACACCCAACATCCAACACCCAACACTCAATACCCAAAACTCAACCCCAACACACAACACTCAACATCCAACACTCAACACCAGCACCCAACACCCAACACTCAACACCAACACTCAACACCCAACACCCAACACTCAACACCAGCAACCAACAGCCAACACTCAACACCAACACCCAACACTCAACACACAACACCCAACACTCAACACCAGCACCCAACACACAACACTCAACACCCAACACCCAACATACAACACCCAACACTAAACACCCAACACCCAACACTCAACACCAGCACCCAACATTCAACACCAACACTCAACACTCAACATTCAACACCCAACACCCAACACTCAACACTCACCACTCAACACCCAACACTCAACACCCAACACCAACACCCAACACTCAACACTCAACACCCAACACCCAACACTCAACACTCAACACCCAGCACTCAACACCAACACTCAACACCCAACGCCCAACACTCAACACCAGCACCCAACACCCAACACTCAACACCAACACCCAACATTCAACACCCAACACCCAACACTCAACACCAGCACCCAACACCCAACACTCAACACTCAACACCCAACACCCAACATCCAACACCCAACACTCAACACCCAACACTCAACCCCAACACTCAACACCAACACTCAACGCTCAACATCAAACACTTAACACCAGCACCCAACACCCAACACTCAACACCAACACCCAACACTCAACACCCAACACCCAACACTCAACACCACCACCCAACACTCAACACCAACACTCAACACTCAACACTCAACACCCAACACCCAACACTCAACACTCACCACTCAACACCCAACACTCAACACCCAACACTCAACCCCAACACTCAACACTCAACATCCAACACTCAATACCCAACACCCAACACCCAACAACCAACACTCAACACTCAACACCCAACACCCAACACTCATCACCCAACACCCAACATCCAACACCCAACACTCAACACCCAACACTCAACACTCAACCCCAACACTCAACACTCAACATCCAACACTCAACACCAGCACCCAACACCCAACACTCAACACCAAGACACAACACTCAACACCCAACACCCAACACTCAACACCAGCACCCAACACTCATCAGCAGCACCCAACACTCAACACCAACACGCAACACTCAACAGTCAACACCCAACAACCAACACTCAACACTCACCACTCAACACCCAACACTCAACTCCCAACACCCAACACCCAACACTCAACACTCAACACCCAACACCCAACACTCAACACTCAACACCCAACACTCAACACCAACACTCAACACCCAGCACCCAAAACTCAACACCAACACTCAACACCCAGCACCCAACGCTCAACACCAGCACCCAACACCCAACAATCAACACCAACATCCAACATTCAACACCCAACACTCAACACTCAACACCAGCACCCAACACCCAACACTCAGCACTCAACACCCAACACCCAACATCCAACACCCAACACTCAACAGCCTACACTCAACCCCAACACTCAACACCAACACTCAACGCTCAACATCCAACACTCAACACCAGCAGCCAACACCCAACACTCAACACCAACACCCAACACTCAACACCCAACACCCAACACTCAACACAAGCACCCAACACTCAACCCCAACACCCAACACTCAACACTCAACATCCAACACTCAACACCCAACACCCAACACTCAACACCCAACACCCAACACCCAACACCCAACACTCAACATTCAACACCCAACACCCAACACTCAACACTCAACACCCAACACCCAACATCCAGCACCCAACACTCAACACACAACACTCAACCCCAACACTCAACACTCAACATCCAACACTCAACACCAGCACCCAACACCCAACACTCAACACTCAACACCCAACACCCAACATCCAACACCCAGCACTCAACACCCAACACTCAACCCCAACACCAACACTCAACGCTCAACATCCAACACTCAACACCAGCAACCAACACCCAAAACTCAACACCAACACCCAACACTCAACACCCAACACTCAACCCCAACACTCAACACTCAACATCCAACACTCAACACCAGCACCCAACACCCAACACTCAACACCAACACCCAACACTCAACACCCAACACCCAACACTCAAAACAAGCACCCAACATCCAACACTCAACACTCAACAACCAACACCCAACATACAACACCCAACATCCAACACCCAACACTCAACACCCTACACTCAACCCCAACACTCAACACTCAACATCCAACACTCAACACCCAACACCCAACAACCAACACCCAACACTCAACACTCAACACCCAACACCCAACACTCAACACCCAACACCCAACATCCAACACCCAACACTCAACACCCAACACTCAACCCCAACACTCAACACTCAACATCCAACACTCAACAACAGCACCCAACACCCAACACTCAACACCAACACCCAACACTCAACACCCAGCACCCAACACTCAACACCAGCACCCAACACCCAACACTCAACACTCAACACCCAACACCCAACATCCAACACCGAACACTCAACACCCAACACTCAACCCCAACACTCAACACTCAACATCCAACACTCAACACCAGCACCCAACACCCAACACTCAACACCAACACCCAACACTCCACACCCAACACCGAACACTCGACACCAGCACCCAACACCCAACACTCAACACTCAACACCCAACACCCAACATCCAACTCCCAACACTCAACAAGCAACACTCAACCCCAACACTCAACACCAACACCCAACACTCAACACCCACCACCCAACACTCAACACCAAACCCCATCACCCAAAAACACAACACTGACCACCATTCACCCAACACTTAACACACAACACTGAATACCTAACATTGAACATCTAACAGCCAACACTGAACAGCCAATGGCCAACCCCTAACACTCACCACCCAACACCTAACATTCAACACCCAACACTCAATACTAAACACCCAACAACCAACACTCAACAATCAACACCCAACACCAAACACTCAACACTCACCACTCACCACCCAACACTCAACACTCAACATCAAACACTCAACACCCAACACCCAACACTCAACACTCAACACCCAACACTCAACACTCAACACTCAACACCCAACACCCAACATCCAACACCCAACACTCAATACCCAACACTCAACCCCAACACACAACACCCAACACCCAACACTCAACACCCAACACCCAACACCCAACACCCAACACCCAACACTCAACACTCAACACCCAACACCCAACACTCAACACTCAACACCCAACACCCAACATCCAACACCCAACACTCAACACACAACACTCAACCCCAACACTCAACATCCAACACTCAACACCAGCACCCAACACCCAACACTCAACACTCAACACCCAACACCCAACATCCAACACCCAGCACTCAACACCCAACACTCAACCCCAACACCAACACTCAACGCTCAACATCCAACACTCAACACCAGCAACCAACACCCAAAACTCAACACCAACACCCAACACTCAACACCCAACACTCAACCCCAACACTCAACACTCAACATCCAACACTCAACACCAGCACCCAACACCCAACACTCAACACCAACACCCAACACTCAACACCCAACACCCAACACTCAAAACAAGCACCCAACATCCAACACTCAACAACCAACACCCAACACTCAACACCCAACACCCAACATCCAACACCCAACACTCAATACCCAAAACTCAACCCCAACACACAACACTCAACATCCAACACTCAACACCAGCACCCAACACCCAACACTCAACACCAACACTCAACACCCAACACCCAACACTCAACACCAGCAACCAACAGCCAACACTCAACACCAACACCCAACACTCAACACACAACACCCAACACTCAACACCAGCACCCAACACACAACACTCAACACCCAACACCCAACATACAACACCCAACACTAAACACCCAACACCCAACACTCAACACCAGCACCCAACATTCAACACCAACACCCAACACTCAACATTCAACACCCAACACCCAACACTCAACACTCACCACTCAACACCCAACACTCAACACCCAACACCAACACCCAACACTCAACACTCAACACCCAACACCCAACACTCAACACTCAACACCCAGCACTCAACACCAACACTCAACACCCAACGCCCAACACTCAACACCAGCACCCAACACCCAACACTCAACACCAACACCCAACATTCAACACCCAACACCCAACACTCAACACCAGCACCCAACACCCAACACTCAACACTCAACACCCAACACCCAACATCCAACACCCAACACTCAACACCCAACACTCAACCCCAACACTCAACACCAACACTCAACGCTCAACATCAAACACTTAACACCAGCACCCAACACCCAACACTCAACACCAACACCCAACACTCAACACCCAACACCCAACACTCAACACCACCACCCAACACTCAACACCAACACTCAACACTCAACACTCAACACCCAACACCCAACACTCAACACTCACCACTCAACACCCAACTCTCAACACCCAACACTCAACCCCAACACTCAACACTCAACATCCAACACTCAATACCCAACACCCAACACCCAACAACCAACACTCAACACTCAACACCCAACACCCAACACTCATCACCCAACACCCAACATCCAACACCCAACACTCAACACCCAACACTCAACACTCAACCCCAACACTCAACACTCAACATCCAACACTCAACACCAGCACCCAACACCCAACACTCAACACCAAGACACAACACTCAACACCCAACACCCAACACTCAACACCAGCACCCAACACTCATCAGCAGCACCCAACACTCAACACCAACACGCAACACTCAACAGTCAACACCCAACAACCAACACTCAACACTCACCACTCAACACCCAACACTCAACTCCCAACACCCAACACCCAACACTCAACACTCAACACTCAACACCCAACACTCAACACTCAACACCCAACACTCAACACCAACACTCAACACCCAGCACCCAAAACTCAACACCAACACTCAACACCCAGCACCCAACGCTCAACACCAGCACCCAACACCCAACAATCAACACCAACATCCAACATTCAACACCCAACACTCAACACTCAACACCAGCACCCAACACCCAACACTCAGCACTCAACACCCAACACCCAACATCCAACACCCAACACTCAACAGCCTACACTCAACCCCAACACTCAACACCAACACTCAACGCTCAACATCCAACACTCAACACCAGCAGCCAACACCCAACACTCAACACCAACACCCAACACTCAACACCCAACACCCAACACTCAACACAAGCACCCAACACTCAACCCCAACACCCAACACTCAACACTCAACATCCAACACTCAACACCCAACACCCAACACTCAACACCCAACACCCAACACCCAACACCCAACACTCAACATTCAACACCCAACACCCAACACTCAACACTCAACACCCAACACCCAACATCCAGCACCCAACACTCAACACACAACACTCAACCCCAACACTCAACACTCAACATCCAACACTCAACACCAGCACCCAACACCCAACACTCAACACTCAACACCCAACACCCAACATCCAACACCCAGCACTCAACACCCAACACTCAACCCCAACACCAACACTCAACGCTCAACATCCAACACTCAACACCAGCAACCAACACCCAAAACTCAACACCAACACCCAACACTCAACACCCAACACTCAACCCCAACACTCAACACTCAACATCCAACACTCAACACCAGCACCCAACACCCAACACTCAACACCAACACCCAACACTCAACACCCAACACCCAACACTCAAAACAAGCACCCAACATCCAACACTCAACACTCAACAACCAACACCCAACATACAACACCCAACATCCAACACCCAACACTCAACACCCTACACTCAACCCCAACACTCAACACTCAACATCCAACACTCAACACCCAACACCCAACAACCAACACCCAACACTCAACACTCAACACCCAACACCCAACACTCAACACCCAACACCCAACATCCAACACCCAACACTCAACACCCAACACTCAACCCCAACACTCAACACTCAACATCCAACACTCAACAACAGCACCCAACACCCAACACTCAACACCAACACCCAACACTCAACACCCAGCACCCAACACTCAACACCAGCACCCAACACCCAACACTCAACACTCAACACCCAACACCCAACATCCAACACCGAACACTCAACACCCAACACTCAACCCCAACACTCAACACTCAACATCCAACACTCAACACCAGCACCCAACACCCAACACTCAACACCAACACCCAACACTCCACACCCAACACCGAACACTCGACACCAGCACCCAACACCCAACACTCAACACTCAACACCCAACACCCAACATCCAACTCCCAACACTCAACAAGCAACACTCAACCCCAACACTCAACACCAACACCCAACACTCAACACCCACCACCCAACACTCAACACCAAACCCCATCACCCAAAAACACAACACTGACCACCATTCACCCAACACTTAACACACAACACTGAATACCTAACATTGAACATCTAACAGCCAACACTGAACAGCCAATGGCCAACCCCTAACACTCACCACCCAACACCTAACATTCAACACCCAACACTCAATACTAAACACCCAACAACCAACACTCAACAATCAACACCCAACACCAAACACTCAACACTCACCACTCACCACCCAACACTCAACACTCAACATCAAACACTCAACACCCAACACCCAACACTCAACACTCAACACCCAACACTCAACACTCAACACTCAACACCCAACACCCAACATCCAACACCCAACACTCAATACCCAACACTCAACCCCAACACACAACACCCAACACCCAACACTCAACACCCAACACCCAACACCCAACACCCAACACCCAACACTCAACACTCAACACCCAACACCCAACACTCAACACTCAACACCCAACACCCAACATCCAACACCCAACACTCAACACACAACACTCAACCCCAACACTCAACATCCAACACTCAACACCAGCACCCAACACCCAACACTCAACACTCAACACCCAACACCCAACATCCAACACCCAGCACTCAACACCCAACACTCAACCCCAACACCAACACTCAACGCTCAACATCCAACACTCAACACCAGCAACCAACACCCAAAACTCAACACCAACACCCAACACTCAACACCCAACACTCAACCCCAACACTCAACACTCAACATCCAACACTCAACACCAGCACCCAACACCCAACACTCAACACCAACACCCAACACTCAACACCCAACACCCAACACTCAAAACAAGCACCCAACATCCAACACTCAACAACCAACACCCAACATACAACACCCAACACCCAACATCCAACACCCAACACTCAACACCCTACACTCAACCCCAACACTCAACACTCAACATCCAACACTCAACACCCAACACCCAACAACCAACACCCAACACTCAACACTCAACACCCAACACACAACACTCAACACCCAACACCCAACATCCAACACCCAACACTCAACACCCAACACTCAACCCCAACACTCAACACTCAACATCCAACACTCAACAACAGCACCCAACACCCAACACTCAACACCAACACCCAACACTCAACACCCAGCACCCAACACTCAACACCAGCACCCAACACCCAACACTCAACACTCAACACCCAACACCCAACATCCAACACCGAACACTCAACACCCAACACTCAACCCCAACACTCAACACTCAACATCCAACACTCAACACCAGCACCCAACACCCAACACTCAACACCAACACCCAACACTCCACACCCAACACCGAACACTCGACACCAGCACCCAACACCCAACACTCAACACTCAACACCCAACACCCAACATCCAACACCCAACACTCAACAAGCAACACTCAACCCCAACACTCAACACCAACACCCAACACTCAACACCCACCACCCAACACTCAACACCAAACCCCATCACCCAAAAACACAACACTGACCACCATTCACCCAACACTTAACACACAACACTGAATACCTAACATTGAACATCTAACAGCCAACACTGAACAGCCAATGGCCAACCCCTAACACTCACCACCCAACACCTAACATTCAACACCCAACACTCAATACTAAACACCCAACAACCAACACTCAACAATCAACACCCAACACCAAACACTCAACACTCACCACTCACCACCCAACACTCAACACTCAACATCAAACACTCAACACCCAACACCCAACACTCAACACCCAACACTCAACACTCAACACCCAACACCCAACATCCAACACCCAACACTCAATACCCAACACTCAACCCCAACACACAACACTCAACATCCAACACTCAACACCAGCACCCAACACCCAACACTCAACACCAACACTCAACACCCAACACCCAACACTCAACACCAGCACCCAACAGCCAACACTCAACACCAGCACCCAACACACAACACTCAACACCCAACACCCAACACCCAACATACAACAACCAACACTAAACACCCAACACCCAACACTCAACACCAGCACCCAACATTCAACACCAACACCCAACACTCAACATTCAACACCCAACACCCAACACTCAACACTCACCACTCAACACCCAACACTCAACACCCAACACCAACACCCAACACTCAACACTCAACACCCAACACCCAACACTCAACACTCAACACCCAGCACTCAACACCAACACTCAACACCCAACGCCCAACACTCAACACCAGCACCCAACACCCAACACTCAACACCAACACTCAACGCTCAACATCAAACACTTAACACCAGCACCCAACACCCAACACTCAACACCAACACCCAACACTCAACACCCAACACCCAACACTCAACACCACCACCCAACACTCAACACCAACACTCAACACTCAACACTCAACACCCAACACCCAACACTCAACACTCACCACTCAACACCCAACACTCAACACCCAACACTCAACCCCAACACTCAACACTCAACATCCAACACTCAATACCCAACACCCAACACCCAACAACCAACACTCAACACTCAACACCCAACACCCAACACTCATCACCCAACACCCAACATCCAACACCCAACACTCAACACCCAACACTCAACACTCAACCCCAACACTCAACACTCAACATCCAACACTCAACACCAGCACCCAACACCCAACACTCAACACCAAGACACAACACTCAACACCCAACACCCAACACTCAACACCAGCACCCAACACTCATCAGCAGCACCCAACACTCAACACCAACACGCAACACTCAACAGTCAACACCCAACAACCAACACTCAACACTCACCACTCAACACCCAACACTCAACTCCCAACACCCAACACCCAACACTCAACACTCAACACCCAACACCCAACACTCAACACTCAACACCCAACACTCAACACCAACACTCAACACCCAGCACCCAAAACTCAACACCAACACTCAACACCCAGCACCCAACGCTCAACACCAGCACCCAACACCCAACAATCAACACCAACATCCAACATTCAACACCCAACACTCAACACTCAACACCAGCACCCAACACCCAACACTCAGCACTCAACACCCAACACCCAACATCCAACACCCAACACTCAACAGCCTACACTCAACCCCAACACTCAACACCAACACTCAACGCTCAACATCCAACACTCAACACCAGCAGCCAACACCCAACACTCAACACCAACACCCAACACTCAACACCCAACACCCAACACTCAACACAAGCACCCAACACTCAACCCCAACACCCAACACTCAACACTCAACACTCAACACCCAACACCCAACACTCAACACTCACAACTCAACACCCAACACTCAACACCCAACAACCAACACCCTACACCCAACACTCAACACCCAACACCCAACACTCAACACTCAACACCCAAAACCCAACATCCAACACCCAACACTCAACACCCAACACTCAAACCCAACACTCAACACTCAACATCCAACACTCAACACCCAACACCCAACACTCAACACCCAACACCCAACACCCAACACCCAACACTCAACACTCAACACCCAACACCCAACACTCAACACTCAACACCCAACACCCAACATCCAACACCCAACACTCAACACACAACACTCAACCCCAACACCAACACTCAACGCACAACATCCAACACTCAACACCAGCAACCAACACCCAAAACTCAACACCAACACCCAACACTCAACACCCAACACTCAACCCCAACACTCAACACTCAACATCCAACACTCAACACCAGCACCCAACACCCAACACTCAACACCAACACCCAACACTCAACACCCAACACCCAACACTCAAAACAAGCACCCAACATCCAACACTCAACACTCAACAACCAACACCCAACATACAACACCCAACATCCAACACCCAACACTCAACACCCTACACTCAACCCCAACACTCAACACTCAACATCCAACACTCAACACCCAACACCCAACAACCAACACCCAACACTCAACACTCAACACCCAACACCCAACACTCAACACCCAACACCCAACATCCAACACCCAACACTCAACACCCAACACTCAACCCCAACACTCAACACTCAACATCCAACACTCAACAACAGCACCCAACACCCAACACTCAACACCAACACCCAACACTCAACACCCAGCACCCAACACTCAACACCAGCACCCAACACCCAACACTCAACACTCAACACCCAACACCCAACATCCAACACCGAACACTCAACACCCAACACTCAACCCCAACACTCAACACTCAACATCCAACACTCAACACCAGCACCCAACACCCAACACTCAACACCAACACCCAACACTCCACACCCAACACCGAACACTCGACACCAGCACCCAACACCCAACACTCAACACTCAACACCCAACACCCAACATCCAACACCCAACACTCAACAAGCAACACTCAACCCCAACACTCAACACCAACACCCAACACTCAACACCCACCACCCAACACTCAACACCAAACCCCATCACCCAAAAACACAACACTGACCACCATTCACCCAACACTTAACACACAACACTGAATACCTAACATTGAACATCTAACAGCCAACACTGAACAGCCAATGGCCAACCCCTAACACTCACCACCCAACACCTAACATTCAACACCCAACACTCAATACTAAACACCCAACAACCAACACTCAACAATCAACACCCAACACCAAACACTCAACACTCACCACTCACCACCCAACACTCAACACTCAACATCAAACACTCAACACCCAACACCCAACACTCAACACTCAACACCCAACACTCAACACTCAACACTCAACACCCAACACCCAACATCCAACACCCAACACTCAATACCCAACACTCAACCCCAACACACAACACCCAACACCCAACACTCAACACTCAACACCCAACACCCAACACCCAACACTCAACACTCAACACCCAACAGCCAACACTCAACACTCAACACCCAACACCCAACATCCAACACCCAACACTCAACACACAACACTCAACCCCAACACTCAACATCCAACACTCAACACCAGCACCCAACACCCAACACTCAACACTCAACACCCAACACCCAACATCCAACACCCAGCACTCAACACCCAACACTCAACCCCAACACCAACACTCAACGCTCAACATCCAACACTCAACACCAGCAACCAACACCCAAAACTCAACACCAACACCCAACACTCAACACCCAACACTCAACCCCAACACTCAACACTCAACATCCAACACTCAACACCAGCACCCAACACCCAACACTCAACACCAACACCCAACACTCAACACCCAACACCCAACACTCAAAACAAGCACCCAACATCCAACACTCAACAACCAACACCCAACATACAACACCCAACACCCAACATCCAACACCCAACACTCAACACCCTACACTCAACCCCAACACTCAACACTCAACATCCAACACTCAACACCCAACACCCAACAACCAACACCCAACACTCAACACTCAACACCCAACACACAACACTCAACACCCAACACCCAACATCCAACACCCAACACTCAACACCCAACACTCAACCCCAACACTCAACACTCAACATCCAACACTCAACAACAGCACCCAACACCCAACACTCAACACCAACACCCAACACTCAACACCCAGCACCCAACACTCAACACCAGCACCCAACACCCAACACTCAACACTCAACACCCAACACCCAACATCCAACACCGAACACTCAACACCCAACACTCAACCCCAACACTCAACACTCAACATCCAACACTCAACACCAGCACCCAACACCCAACACTCAACACCAACACCCAACACTCCACACCCAACACCGAACACTCGACACCAGCACCCAACACCCAACACTCAACACTCAACACCCAACACCCAACATCCAACACCCAACACTCAACAAGCAACACTCAACCCCAACACTCAACACCAACACCCAACACTCAACACCCACCACCCAACACTCAACACCAAACCCCATCACCCAAAAACACAACACTGACCACCATTCACCCAACACTTAACACACAACACTGAATACCTAACATTGAACATCTAACAGCCAACACTGAACAGCCAATGGCCAACCCCTAACACTCACCACCCAACACCTAACATTCAACACCCAACACTCAATACTAAACACCCAACAACCAACACTCAACAATCAACACCCAACACCAAACACTCAACACTCACCACTCACCACCCAACACTCAACACTCAACATCAAACACTCAACACCCAACACCCAACACTCAACACCCAACACTCAACACTCAACACCCAACACCCAACATCCAACACCCAACACTCAATACCCAACACTCAACCCCAACACACAACACTCAACATCCAACACTCAACACCAGCACCCAACACCCAACACTCAACACCAACACTCAACACCCAACACCCAACACTCAACACCAGCACCCAACAGCCAACACTCAACACCAGCACCCAACACACAACACTCAACACCCAACACCCAACACCCAACATACAACAACCAACACTAAACACCCAACACCCAACACTCAACACCAGCACCCAACTTTCAACACCAACACCCAACACTCAACATTCAACACCCAACACCCAACACTCAACACTCACCACTCAACACCCAACACTCAACACCCAACACCAACACCCAACACTCAACACTCAACACCCAACACCCAACACTCAACACTCAACACCCAGCACTCAACACCAACACTCAACACCCAACGCCCAACACTCAACACCAGCACCCAACACCCAACACTCAACACCAACACCCAACATTCAACACCCAACACCCAACACTCAACACCAGCACCCAACACCCAACACTCAACACTCAACACCCAACACCCAACATTCAACACCCAACACTCAACACCCAACACTCAACCCCAACACTCAACACCAACACTCAACACTCAACACACAACACCCAACACTCAACACCAGCATCCAACACACAACACTCAACACCCAACACCCAACACCCAACATACAACACCCAACACTAAACACCCAACACCCAACACTCAACACCAACACCCAACACTCAACACACAACACCCAACACTCAACACCAACACCCAACACTCAACACCCAACACCCAACACTCAACACCACCACCCAACACTCAACACCAACACTCAACACTCAACACTCAACACCCAACACCCAACACTCAACACTCACCACTCAACACCCAACACTCAACACCCAACACTCAACCCTAACACTCAACACTCAACATCCAACACTCAATACCCAACACCCAACACTCAACAACCAACACTCAACACTCAACACCCAACACCCAACACTCATCACCCAACACCCAACATCCAACACCCAACACTCAACACCCAACACTCAACACTCAACCCCAACACTCAACACTCAACATCCAACACTCAACACCAGCACCCAACACCCAACACTCAACACCAAGACCCAACACTCAACACCCAACACTCAACACCAGCACCCAACACTCATCACCAGCACCCAACACTCAACACCAACACGCAACACTCAACAGTCAACACCCAACACCCAACACTCAACACTCACCACTCAACACCCAACACTCAACTCCCAACACCCAACACCCAACACTCAACACTCACCACTCAACACCCAACACTCAACTCCCAACACCCAACACCCAACACTCAACACTCAACACCCAACACTCAACATCAACACTCAACACCCAGCACCCAAAACTCAACACCAACACTCAACACCCAGCACCCAACACTCAACACCAGCACCCAACACCCAACAATCAACACCAACATCCAACATTCAACACCCAACACTCAACACTCAACACCAGCACCCAACACCCAACACTCAGCACTCAACACCCAACACCCAACATCCAACACCCAACACTCAACACCCTACACTCAACCCCAACACTCAACACCAACACTCAACGCTCAACATCCAACACCCAACACTCAACACAAGCACCCAACACTCATCCCCAACACCCAACACTCAACCCCAACACCCAACACTCAACACTCAACACTCAACACCCAACACCCAACACTCAACACTCACCACTCAACACCCAACACTCAACACCCAACAACCAACACCCTACACGCAACACTCAACACCCAACACCCAACACCCAACACCCAACACTCAACACTCAACACCCAACACTCAACACTCAACACTCAACACCCAACACCCAACATCCAACACCCAACACTCAACACACAACACTCAACCCCAACACTCAACATCCAACACTCAACACCAGCACCCAACACCCAACACTCAACACTCAACACCCAACACCCAACATCCAACACCCAGCACTCAACACCCAACACTCAACCCCAACACCAACACTCAACGCTCAACATCCAACACTCAACACCAGCAACCAACACCCAAAACTCAACACCAACACCCAACACTCAACACCCAACACTCAACCCCAACACTCAACACTCAACATCCAACACTCAACACCAGCACCCAACACCCAACACTCAACACCAACACCCAACACTCAACACCCAACACCCAACACTCAAAACAAGCACCCAACATCCAACACTCAACACTCAACAACCAACACCCAACATACAACACCCAACACCCAACATCCAACACCCAACACTCAACACCCTACACTCAACCCCAACACTCAACACTCAACATCCAACACTCAACACCCAACACCCAACAACCAACACCCAACACTCAACACTCAACACCCAACACACAACTCTCAACACCCAACACCCAACATCCAACACCCAACACTCAACACCCAACACTCAACCCCAACACTCAACACTCAACATCCAACACTCAACAACAGCACCCAACACTCAACACCAACACCCAACACTCAACACCCAGCACCCAACACTCAACACCAGCACCCAACACCCAACACTCAACACTCAACACCCAACACCCAACATCCAACACCGAACACTCAACACCCAACACTCAACCCCAACACTCAACACTCAACATCCAACACTCAACACCAGCACCCAACACCCAACACTCAACACCAACACCCAACACTCCACACCCAACACCGAACACTCGACACCAGCACCCAACACCCAACACTCAACACTCAACACCCAACACCCAACATCCAACACCCAACACTCAACAAGCAACACTCAACCCCAACACTCAACACCAACACCCAACACTCAACACCCACCACCCAACACTCAACACCAAACCCCATCACCCAAAAACACAACACTGACCACCATTCACCCAACACTTAACACACAACACTGAATACCTAACATTGAACATCTAACAGCCAACACTGAACAGCCAATGGCCAACCCCTAACACTCACCACCCAACACCTAACATTCAACACCCAACACTCAATACTAAACACCCAACAACCAACACTCAACAATCAACACCCAACACCAAACACTCAACACTCACCACTCACCACCCAACACTCAACACTCAACATCAAACACTCAACACCCAACACCCAACACTCAACACCCAACACTCAACACTCAACACCCAACACCCAACATCCAACACCCAACACTCAATACCCAACACTCAACCCCAACACACAACACTCAACATCCAACACTCAACACCAGCACCCAACACCCAACACTCAACACCAACACTCAACACCCAACACCCAACACTCAACACCAGCACCCAACAGCCAACACTCAACACCAGCACCCAACACACAACACTCAACACCCAACACCCAACACCCAACATACAACAACCAACACTAAACACCCAACACCCAACACTCAACACCAGCACCCAACTTTCAACACCAACACCCAACACTCAACATTCAACACCCAACACCCAACACTCAACACTCACCACTCAACACCCAACACTCAACACCCAACACCAACACCCAACACTCAACACTCAACACCCAACACCCAACACTCAACACTCAACACCCAGCACTCAACACCAACACTCAACACCCAACGCCCAACACTCAACACCAGCACCCAACACCCAACACTCAACACCAACACCCAACATTCAACACCCAACACCCAACACTCAACACCAGCACCCAACACCCAACACTCAACACTCAACACCCAACACCCAACATTCAACACCCAACACTCAACACCCAACACTCAACCCCAACACTCAACACCAACACTCAACACCCAACACCCAACACTCAACACCAGCACCCAACAGCCAACACTCAACACCAACACCCAACACTCAACACACAACACCCAACACTCAACACCAGCATCCAACACACAACACTCAACACCCAACACCCAACACCCAACATACAACACCCAACACTAAACACCCAACACCCAACACTCAACACCAACACCCAACACTCAACACACAACACCCAACACTCAACACCAACACCCAACACTCAACACCCAACACCCAACACTCAACACCACCACCCAACACTCAACACCAACACTCAACACTCAACACTCAACACCCAACACCCAACACTCAACACTCACC
Source organism: Cetorhinus maximus (assembly GCF_964194155.1). Lineage (NCBI taxonomy): Eukaryota > Metazoa > Chordata > Chondrichthyes > Lamniformes > Cetorhinidae > Cetorhinus > Cetorhinus maximus. The sequence continues at coordinate 20,109 of NW_027597780.1, read as the reverse complement.
ACTCAACACCCAACACTCAACACCCAACACTCAACCCTAACACTCAACACTCAACATCCAACACTCAATACCCAACACCCAACACTCAACAACCAACACTCAACACTCAACACCCAACACCCAACACTCATCACCCAACACCCAACATCCAACACCCAACACTCAACACCCAACACTCAACACTCAACCCCAACACTCAACACTCAACATCCAACACTCAACACCAGCACCCAACACCCAACACTCAACACCAAGACCCAACACTCAACACCCAACACTCAACACCAGCACCCAACACTCATCACCAGCACCCAACACTCAACACCAACACGCAACACTCAACAGTCAACACCCAACACCCAACACTCAACACTCACCACTCAACACCCAACACTCAACTCCCAACACCCAACACCCAACACTCAACACTCACCACTCAACACCCAACACTCAACTCCCAACACCCAACACCCAACACTCAACACTCAACACCCAACACTCAACATCAACACTCAACACCCAGCACCCAAAACTCAACACCAACACTCAACACCCAGCACCCAACACTCAACACCAGCACCCAACACCCAACAATCAACACCAACATCCAACATTCAACACCCAACACTCAACACTCAACACCAGCACCCAACACCCAACACTCAACACCCAACACCCAACACCCAACACCCAACACTCAACACTCAACACCCAACACCCAACACTCAACACTCAACACCCAACACCCAACATCCAACACCCAACACTCAACACACAACACTCAACCCCAACACTCAACATCCAACACTCAACACCAGCACCCAACACCCAACACTCAACACTCAACACCCAACACCCAACATCCAACACCCAGCACTCAACACCCAACACTCAACCCCAACACTCAACGCTCAACATCCAACACTCAACACCAGCAACCAACACCCAAAACTCAACACCAACACCCAACACTCAACACCCAACACTCAACCCCAACACTCAACACTCAACATCCAACACTCAACACCAGCACCCAACACCCAACACTCAACACCAACACCCAACACTCAACACCCAACACCCAACACTCAAAACAAGCACCCAACATCCAACACTCAACACTCAACAACCAACACCCAACATACAACACCCAACACCCAACATCCAACACCCAACACTCAACACCCTACACTCAACCCCAACACTCAACACTCAACATCCAACACTCAACACCCAACACCCAACAACCAACACCCAACACTCAACACTCAACACCCAACACACAACACTCAACACCCAACACCCAACATCCAACACCCAACACTCAACACCCAACACTCAACCCCAACACTCAACACTCAACATCCAACACTCAACAACAGCACCCAACACTCAACACCAACACCCAACACTCAACACCCAGCACCCAACACTCAACACCAGCACCCAACACCCAACACTCAACACTCAACACCCAACATCCAACATCCAACACCGAACACTCAACACCCAACACTCAACCCCAACACTCAACACTCAACATCCAACACTCAACACCAGCACCCAACACCCAACACTCAACACCAACACCCAACACTCCACACCCAACACCGAACACTCGACACCAGCACCCAACACCCAACACTCAACACTCAACACCCAACACCCAACATCCAACACCCAACACTCAACAAGCAACACTCAACCCCAACACTCAACACCAACACCCAACACTCAACACCCACCACCCAACACTCAACACCAAACCCCATCACCCAAAAACACAACACTGACCACCATTCACCCAACACTTAACACACAACACTGAATACCTAACATTGAACATCTAACAGCCAACACTGAACAGCCAATGGCCAACCCCTAACACTCACCACCCAACACCTAACATTCAACACCCAACACTCAATACTAAACACCCAACAACCAACACTCAACAATCAACACCCAACACCAAACACTCAACACTCACCACTCACCACCCAACACTCAACACTCAACATCAAACACTCAACACCCAACACCCAACACTCAACACTCAACACCCAACACTCAACACTCAACACCCAACACCCAACATCCAACACCCAACACTCAATACCCAACACTCAACCCCAACACACAACACTCAACATCCAACACTCAACACCAGCACCCAACACCCAACACTCAACACCAACACTCAACACCCAACACCCAACACTCAACACCAGCACCCAACAGCCAACACTCAACACCAGCACCCAACACACAACACTCAACAACCAACACCCAACACCCAACATACAACAACCAACACTAAACACCCAACACCCAACACTCAACACCAGCACCCAACATTCAACACCAACACCCAACACTCAACATTCAACACCCAACACCCAACACTCAACACTCACCACTCAACACCCAACACTCAACACCCAACACCAACACCCAACACTCAACACTCAACACCCAACACCCAACACTCAACACTCAACACCCAGCACTCAACACCAACACTCAACACCCAACGCCCAACACTCAACACCAGCACCCAACACCCAACACTCAACACCAACACCCAACATTCAACACCCAACACCCAACACTCAACACCAGCACCCAACACCCAACACTCAACACTCAACACCCAACACCCAACATCCAACACCCAACACTCAACACCCAACACTCAACCCCAACACTCAACACCAACACTCAACACCCAACACCCAACACTCAACACCAGCACCCAACAGCCAACACTCAACACCAACACCCAACACTCAACACACAACACCCAACACTCAACACCAGCACCCAACACACAACACTCAACACCCAACACCCAACACCCAACATACAAGACCCAACACTAAACACCCAACACCCAACACTCAACACCAACACCCAACACTCAACACACAACACCCAACACTCAACACCAACACCCAACACTCAACACCCAACACCCAACACTCAACACCACCACCCAACACTCAACACCAACACTCAACACTCAACACTCAACACCCAACACCCAACACTCAACACTCACCACTCAACACCCAACACTCAACACCCAACACTCAACCCTAACACTCAACACTCAACATCCAACACTCAATACCCAACACCCAACACTCAACAACCAACACTCAACACTCAACACCCAACACCCAACACTCATCACCCAACACCCAACATCCAACACCCAACACTCAACACCCAACACTTAACACTCAACCCCAACACTCAACACTCAACATCCAACACTCAACACCAGCACCCAACACCCAACACTCAACACCAAGACCCAACACTCAACACCCAACACTCAACACCAGCACCCAACACTCATCACCAGCACCCAACACTCAACACCAACACGCAACACTCAACAGTCAACACCCAACACCCAACACTCAACACTCACCACTCAACACCCAACACTCAACTCCCAACACCCAACACCCAACACTCAACACTCACCACTCAACACCCAACACTCAACTCCCAACACCCAACACCCAACACTCAACACTCAACACCCAACACTCAACATCAACACTCAACACCCAGCACCCAAAACTCAACACCAACACTCAACACCCAGCACCCAACACTCAACACCAGCACCCAACACCCAACAATCAACACCAACATCCAACATTCAACACCCAACACTCAACACTCAACACCAGCACCCAACACCCAACACTCAGCACTCAACACCCAACACCCAACATCCAACACCCAACACTCAACACCCTACACTCAACCCCAACACTCAACACCAACACTCAACGCTCAACATCCAACACCCAACACTCAACACAAGCACCCAACACTCATCCCCAACACCCAACACTCAACCCCAACACCCAACACTCAACACTCAACACTCAACACCCAACACCCAACACTCAACACTCACCACTCAACACCCAACACTCAACACCCAACAACCAACACCCTACACGCAACACTCAACACCCAACACCCAACACTCAACACTCAACACCCAACACCCAACAACCAACACCCAACACTCAACACTCTACACCCAACACACAACACTCAACACCCAACACCCAACATCCAACACCCAACACTCAACACCCAACAGTCAACCCCAACACTCAACACTCAACATCCAACACTCAACAACAGCACCCAACACCCAACACTCAACACCAACACCCAACACTCAACACCCAGCACCCAACACTCAACACCAGCACCCAACACCCAACCCTCAACACTCAACACCCAACACCCAACATCCAACACCGAACACTCAACACCCAACACTCAACCCCAACACTCAACACTCAACATCCAACACTCAACACCAGCACCCAACACCCAACACTCAACACCAACACCCAACACTCCACACCCAACACCGAACACTCGACACCAGCACCCAACACCCAACACTCAACACTCAACACCCAACACCCAACATCCAACACCCAACACTCAACAAGCAACACTCAACCCCAACATTCAACACCAACACCCAACACTCAACACCCACCACCCAACACTCAACACCAAACCCCATCACCCAAAAACACAACACTGACCACCAGTCACCCAACACTTAACACACAACACTGAATACCTAACATTGAACATCTAACAGCCAACACTGAACAGTCAATGGCCAACCCCTAACACTCACCACCCAACACCTAACATTCAACACCCAACACTCAATACTAAACACCCAACAACCAACACTCAACAATCAACACCCAACACCAAACACTCAACACTCACCACTCACCACCCAACACCCAACACTCAACACTCAACATCAAACACTCAACACCCAACACCCAACACTCAACACTCAACACCCAACACTCAACACTCAACACCCAACACCCAACATCCAACACCCAACACTCAATACCCAACACTCAACCCCAACACACAACACTCAACATCCAACACTCAACACCAGCACCCAACACCCAACACTCAACACCAACACTCAACACCCAACACCCAACACTCAACACCAGCACCCAACAGCCAACACTCAACACCAACACCCAACACTCAACACACAACACCCAACACTCAACACCAGCACCCAACACACAACACTCAACACCCAACACCCAACACCCAACATACAACACCCAACACTAAACACCCAACACCCAACACTCAACACCAACACCCAACACTCAACACACAACACCCAACACTCAACACCAACACCCAACACTCAACACCCAACACCCAACACTCAACACCACCACCCAACACTCAACACCAACACTCAACACTCAACACTCAACACCCAACACCCAACACTCAACACTCACCACTCAACACCCAACACTCAACACCCAACACTCAACCCTAACACTCAACACTCAACATCCAACACTCAATACCCAACACCCAACACTCAACAACCAACACTCAACACTCAACACCCAACACCCAACACTCATCACCCAACACCCAACATCCAACACCCAACACTCAACACCCAACACTCAACACTCAACCCCAACACTCAACACTCAACATCCAACACTCAACACCAGCACCCAACACCCAACACTCAACACCAAGACCCAACACTCAACACCCAACACTCAACACCAGCACCCAACACTCATCACCAGCACCCAACACTCAACACCAACACGCAACACTCAACAGTCAACACCCAACACCCAACACTCAACACTCACCACTCAACACCCAACACTCAACTCCCAACACCCAACACCCAACACTCAACACTCACCACTCAACACCCAACACTCAACTCCCAACACCCAACACCCAACACTCAACACTCAACACCCAACACTCAACATCAACACTCAACACCCAGCACCCAAAACTCAACACCAACACTCAACACCCAGCACCCAACACTCAACACCAGCACCCAACACCCAACAATCAACACCAACATCCAACATTCAACACCCAACACTCAACACTCAACACCAGCACCCAACACCCAACACTCAGCACTCAACACCCAACACCCAACATCCAACACCCAACACTCAACACCCTACACTCAACCCCAACACTCAACACCAACACTCAACGCTCAACATCCAACACCCAACACTCAACACAAGCACCCAACACTCATCCCCAACACCCAACACTCAACCCCAACACCCAACACTCAACACTCAACACTCAACACCCAACACCCAACACTCAACACTCACCACTCAACACCCAACACTCAACACCCAACAACCAACACCCTACACGCAACACTCAACACCCAACACCCAACACTCAACACTCAACACCCAACACCCAACAACCAACACCCAACACTCAACACTCTACACCCAACACACAACACTCAACACCCAACACCCAACATCCAACACCCAACACTCAACACCCAACACTCAACCCCAACACTCAACACTCAACATCCAACACTCAACAACAGCACCCAACACCCAACACTCAACACCAACACCCAACACTCAACACCCAGCACCCAACACTCAACACCAGCACCCAACACCCAACCCTCAACACTCAACACCCAACACCCAACATCCAACACCGAACACTCAACACCCAACACTCAACCCCAACACTCAACACTCAACATCCAACACTCAACACCAGCACCCAACACCCAACACTCAACACCAACACCCAACACTCCACACCCAACACCGAACACTCGACACCAGCACCCAACACCCAACACTCAACACTCAACACCCAACACCCAACATCCAACACCCAACACTCAACAAGCAACACTCAACCCCAACATTCAACACCAACACCCAACACTCAACACCCACCACCCAACACTCAACACCAAACACCATCACCCAAAAACACAACACTGACCACCAGTCACCCAACACTTAACACACAACACTGAATACCTAACATTGAACATCTAACAGCCAACACTGAACAGTCAATGGCCAACCCCTAACACTCACCACCCAACACCTAACATTCAACACCCAACACTCAATACTAAACACCCAACAACCAACACTCAACAATCAACACCCAACACCAAACACTCAACACTCACCACTCACCACCCAACACCCAACACTCAACACTCAACATCAAACACTCAACACCCAACACCCAACACTCAACACTCAACACCCAACACTCAACACTCAACACCCAACACCCAACATCCAACACCCAACACTCAATACCCAACACTCAACCCCAACACACAACACTCAACATCCAACACTCAACACCAGCACCCAACACCCAACACTCAACACCAACACTCAACACCCAACACCCAACACTCAACACCAGCACCCAACAGCCAACACTCAACACCAACACCCAACACTCAACACACAACACCCAACACTAAACACCAGCACCCAACACACAACACTCAACACCCAACACCCAACACCCAACATACAACACCCAACACTAAACACCCAACACCCAACACGCAACACCAGCACCCAACATTCAACACCAACACCCAACACTCACCACTCAACACCCAACACTCAACACCCAACACCAACACCCAACACTCAACACTCAACACCCAACACCCAACACTCAACACTCAATACCCAGCACTCAACACCAACACTCAACACCCAACGCCCAACACTCAACACCAGCACCCAACACCCAACACTCAACACCAACACCCAACATTCAACACCCAACACCCAACACTCAACACCAGCACCCAACACTCAACACTCAACACTCAACACCCAACACCCAACATCCAACACCCAACACTCAACACCCAACACTCAACCCCAACACTCAACACCAACACTCAACGCTCAACATCAAACACTCAACACCGGCACCCAACACCCAACACTCAACACCAACACCCAACACTCAACACCCAACACCCAACACTCAACACTCAACACTCAAAACCCAACACCCAACACTCAACACTCACCACTCAACACCCAACACTCAACACCCAACACTCAACCCCAACACTCAACACTCAACATCCAACACTCAATACCCAACACCCAACACCCAACAACCAACACTCAACACTCAACACCCAACACCCAACACTCATCACCCAACACCCAACATCCAACACCCAACACTCAACACTCAACACTCAACCCCAACACTCAACACTCAACATCCAACACTCAACACCAGCACCCAACACCCAACACTCAACACCAAGACCCAACACTCAACACCCAACACCCAACACTCAACACCAGCACCCAACACTCATCACCAGCACCGAACACTCAACACCAACACGCAACACTCAACAGTCAACACCCAACACCCAACACTCAACACTCACCACTCAACACCCAACACTCAACTCCCAACACCCAACACCCAACACTCAACACTCAACACCCAACACCCAACACTCAACACTCAACACCCAACACTCAACACCAACACTCAACACCCAGCACCCAAAACTCAACACCAACACTCAACACCCAGCACCCAACACTCAACACCAGCACCCAACACCCAACAATCAACACCAACATCCAACATTCAACACCCAACACTCAACACTCAACACCAGCACCCAACACCCAACACTCAGCACTCAACACCCAACACCCAACATCCAACACCCAACACTCAACAGCCTACACTCAACCCCAACACTCAACACCAACACTCAACGCTCAACATCCAACACTCAACACCAGCAGCCAACACCCAACACTCAACACCAACACCCAACACTCAACACCCAACACCCAACACTCGACACAAGCACCCAACACTCAACCCCAACACCCAACACTCAACACTCAACACCCAACACTCAACACTCACCACTCAACACCCAACACTCAACACCCAACAACCAACACCCTACACCCAACACTCAACACCTAACACCCAACACTCAACACTCAACACCCAACACCCAACATCCAACACCCAACACTCAACACCCAACACTCAACCCCAACACTCAACACTCAACATCCAACACTCAACACCCACACCCAACACCCAACACTCAACACCCAACACCCAACACCCAACACCCAACAGTCAACACTCAACACCCAACACCCAACACTCAACACTCAACATCCAACACCCAACACTCAACACCCAACACTCAACCCCAACACTCAACACTCAACATCCAACACTCAACACCAGCACCCAACACCCAACACTCAACGTCCAACACTGAACACTCAACATCCAACACTCACCACTCAACACCGGACACCCTACACGCAACGCTGAACACCCAACACCCAACACTGAACACCCAACACCCAATACTGAACACCAACACCCAACACCCAACACTCAACACTCAACACCCAACACTCAACGTTGAACATCCAACACTGAACACCTAACACCTAATTCTCAACAGTCAACACCCAACACACAACACCCAACACTCAACACTCACCACCCAACATCCAATGCTCAACACTCGACGCTGAACACCCAGTACTCCAAACTGAACACCCAACACGCAACACCCAACACTCAACACTTAACACCCAACACCGAACACCCAATATCCAACACTGAACTGCCAATGCCCGACTATCAACACCCAACACTGAACACCCAATATCCAACACTGAACAGCCAATGCCCAACACCCAACACTCAACTCCCAACACCTAAAACACAACACCCAACACTAAATACCCAAGACACAAAACTCAACACTCAACACCCAATATCCAACAGCCAACACTCAACACCCAATACCCAACATCCAACACCCAACACTCAACATCGACACCCATCACCCAAAACTCAACACTGACCACCCAATACTCAGCACTCAACATCCAGCACCCGATGGTCAACAATGACCAACAAACATCAAACCCTGAACACCGAATGTCCAACACCCAACACTGAATACCCAAGCCCAACACTCAACATTGAACACTCAACACTCAAAGCACAACTCTCAACACCCGACATTCAACGCTTAACACCCAACACCAAACACCCAATACTTAACACCCAACATCCAACACAGAACACCCAATGCCAAATATCAACACCCAACACTCAACACCCGATAGCTAAAACCCAACACTCAACACTCAACACCCAGCAACTAAAGACCAACACCCAACACTAAACACCCAACACTCAACACCAGCACCCAACACTCAACACTCAACACCCAACACTCAACACCAACACTCAACACCCAACATCCAACACCCAACACTCAACACCCAACACTCAACCCCAACACTCAACACCCAACACCCAACACTCAACACCAGCACCAAACACCCAACACTCAACACCAACACCCAACACTCAACACCCAACACCCAACACTCAACACCAGCACCCAACACCCAACACTCAACACCCAACACCCAACACCCAACATCCAACACCCAACACTCAACACCCAACACTCAACCCCAACACTCAACACCAACACTCAACGTTCAACATCCAACTCTCAACACCAGCACCCAACACCCAACACTCAACACCAACACCCAACACTCAACACCCAGCACCCAACACTCAACACCACCACCCAACACTCAACACCCAACACTCAACACTCAACACTCAACACCCAACACCCAACACTCAAGACTCAACACTCAACACCCAACACTCAACACCCAACACCCAACACCCAACACTCAACACTCAACACCCAACACCCAACGCTCAACACTCAACACCCAACACCCAACATCCAACACCCAACACCCAACACCCAACACTCAACACTCAACACCCAACATCCAACACCCAACACTCAACACCCAACACTCAACCCCAACACTCAACACTCAACATCCAACACTCAACACCAGCACCCAACACCTAACACTCAACACCAGCATCCAACACCCAACACTCAACACTCAACACCCAACACCCATCATCCAACACCCAACACTCAACACCCAGCACTCAACCCCAACACTCAACACTCAACATCCAACACTCAACACCAGCACCCAACACCCAACACCCAACACCAACACCCAACACTCAACATCCAACACTCAACACCAGCACCCAACACCCAACACTCAACACTCAACACCCAACATGCAACACCCAGCACTCAACACCCAACACTCAACCCCAACACTCAACACCAACACTCAACACTCAACATCCAACACTCATCACCAGCACCCAACACCCAACACTCAACACCAACACCCAACACTAAACACCCACCACCCAACACTCAACACCAGCACCCAACACCCAACACTCTACACTCAATACCCAGCACCCAACATCCAACACCCAACACTCAACATCCAACACTCAACCCCAACACTCAACACCAACACTCAACACTCAACATCCAACACTCAACACCAGCACCCAACACCCAAGACTCAACACCAACACTCAACACCCAACACCCAACACTCAACACCAGCACCCAACACTCAACACCAACACCCAACACTCAACACTCAACACCCAACACTCAACACCCCACACTCAACCCCAACACTCAACATCCAACACTGAACACCAGCACCCAACACCCAACACTCAACACCAACACCCAACACTCAACACCCAACACCCAACACTCAACACCAGCACCCAACACCCAACACTCAACACTCAACACTCAACATCCAAGACCCAACACTCAACACCCAACACTCAACCCCAACACTCAACACTCAACACTCAACACTCAACATCCAACACTCAACACCAGCACCCAACACCCAACACTCAACGTCCAACACTGAACACTCAACATCCAACACTCACCACTCAACACCGGACACCCTACACGCAACGCTGAACACCCAACACCCAACACTGAACACCCAACACCCAATACTGAACACCAACACCCAACACCCAACACTCAACACTCAACACCCAACACTCAACGTTGAACATCCAACACTGAACACCTAACACCTAATTCTCAACAGTCAACACCCAACACACAACACCCAACACTCAACACTCACCACCCAACATCCAATGCTCAACACTCGACGCTGAACACCCAGTACTCCAAACTGAACACCCAACACGCAACACCCAACACTCAACACTTAACACCCAACACCGAACACCCAATATCCAACACTGAACTGCCAATGCCCGACTATCAACACCCAACACTGAACACCCAATATCCAACACTGAACAGCCAATGCCCAACACCCAACACTCAACTCCCAACACCTAAAACACAACACCCAACACTAAATACCCAAGACACAAAACTCAACACTCAACACCCAATATCCAACAGCCAACACTCAACACCCAATACCCAACATCCAACACCCAACACTCAACATCGACACCCATCACCCAAAACTCAACACTGACCACCCAATACTCAGCACTCAACATCCAGCACCCGATGGTCAACAATGACCAACAAACATCAAACCCTGAACACCGAATGTCCAACACCCAACACTGAATACCCAAGCCCAACACTCAACATTGAACACTCAACACTCAAAGCACAACTCTCAACACCCGACATTCAACGCTTAACACCCAACACCAAACACCCAATACTTAACACCCAACATCCAACACAGAACACCCAATGCCAAATATCAACACCCAACACTCAACACCCGATAGCTAAAACCCAACACTCAACACTCAACACCCAGCAACTAAAGACCAACACCCAACACTAAACACCCAACACTCAACACCAGCACCCAACACTCAACACTCAACACCCAACACTCAACACCAACACTCAACACCCAACATCCAACACCCAACACTCAACACCCAACACTCAACACCAACACTCAACGTTCAACATCCAACTCTCAACACCAGCACCCAACACCCAACACTCAACACCAACACCCAACACTCAACACCCAGCACCCAACACTCAACACCAGCACCGAACACTCAACACCCAACACTCAACACTCAACACTCAACACCCAACACCCAACACTCAACACTCAACACTCAACACCCAACACTCAACACCCAACACACAACACCCAACACCCAACACTCAACACCCAACACCCAACACCCAACACTCAACACTCAACACCCAACACCCAACATCCAACACCCAACACTCAACACCCAATACCCAACATCCAACACCCAACACTCAACATCGACACCCATCACCCAAAACTCAACACTGACCACCCAATACTCAGCACTCAACATCCAGCACCCGATGGTCAACAATGACCAACAAACATCAAACCCTGAACACCGAATGTCCAACACCCAACACTGAATACCCAAGCCCAACACTCAACATTGAACACTCAACACTCAAAGCACAACTCTCAACACCCGACATTCAACGCTTAACACCCAACACCAAACACCCAATACTTAACACCCAACATCCAACACAGAACACCCAATGCCAAATATCAACACCCAACACTCAACACCCGATAGCTAAAACCCAACACTCAACACTCAACACCCAGCAACTAAAGACCAACACCCAACACTAAACACCCAACACTCAACACCAGCACCCAACACCCAACACTCAACACCCAACACTCAACACCAACACTCAACACCCAACATCCAACACCCAACACTCAACACCCAACACTCAACCCCAACACTCAACACCCAACACCCAACACTCAACACCAGCACCAAACACCCAACACTCAACACCCAACACTCAACCCCAACACTGAACACCAACACTCAACGTTCAACATCCAACTCTCAACACCAGCACCCAACACCCAACACTCAACACCAACACCCAACACTCAACACCCAGCACCCAACACTCAACACCAGCACCCAACACTCAACACCCAACACTCAACACTCAACACCCAACACCCAACACTCAACACTCAACACTCAACACCCAACACTCAACACCCAACACACAACACCCAACACCCAACACTCAACACCCAACACCCAACACCCAACACTCAACACTCAACACCCAACACCCAACATCCAACACCCAACACTCAACACTCAACACCCAACACTCAACCCCAACACTCAACACTCAAAATCCAACAATCAACACCCAACATCCAACACTCAACACTCAACACCTAACACCCAACACTCAACACTCAACACTCAACACTCAACACCCAACACCCAACACTCAACACCCAACACTCAACCCCAACACTCAACACTCAACATCCAACACTCAACAACAGCACCCAACACCCAACACTCAACACCAACACCCAACACTCAACACCCAGCACCCAACACTCAACACCAGCACCCAACACCCAACACTCAACACTCAACACCCAACACCCAACATCCAACACCGAACACTCAACACCCAACACTCAACCCCAACACTCAACACTCAACATCCAACACTCAACACCAGCACCAGCACCCAACACCCAACACTCAACACCAACACCCAACACTCCACACCCAACACCGAACACTCGACACCAGCACCCAACACCCAACACTCAACACCCAACACCCAACATCCAACACCCAACACTCAACACCCAACACTCAACCCCAACACTCAACACCAACACCCACCACCCAACACTCAACACCAAACCCCATCACCCAAAAACACAACACTGACCACCATTCACCCAACACTTAACACACAACACTGAATACCTAACATTGGACATCTAACAGCCAACACTGAACAGCCAATGGCCAACCCCTAACACTCACCACCCAACACCTAACATTCAACACCCAACACTCAATACTAAACACCCAACAACCAACACTCAACAATCAACACCCAACACCAAACACTCAACACACACCACTCACCACCCAACACCCAAAACTCAACACCCAACACCCAACACTCAACACCCAACACACAACACTCAACACTCAACAACCAACACCCAACATCCAACGCCCAACCCTCAACACCCAACACTCAACACTCAACATCAAACACACAACACCCAACACCCAACACTCAACACTCAACACCCAACACTCAACACTCAACACCCAACACCCAACATCCAACACCCAACACTCAATACCCAACACTCAACCACAACACACAACACTCAACATCCAACACTCAACACCAGCACCCAACACCCAACACTCAACGTCCAACACTGAACACTCAACATCCAACACTCACCACTCAACACCGGACACCCTACACGCAACGCTGAACACCCAACACCCAACACTGAACACCCAACACCCAATACTGAACACCAACACCCAACACCCAACACTCAACACTCAACACCCAACACTCAACGTTGAACATCCAACACTGAACACCTAACACCTAATTCTCAACAGTCAACACCCAACACACAACACCCAACACTCAACACTCACCACCCAACATCCAATGCTCAACACTCGACGCTGAACACCCAGTACTCCAAACTGAACACCCAACACGCAACACCCAACACTCAACACTTAACACCCAACACCGAACACCCAATATCCAACACTGAACTGCCAATGCCCGACTATCAACACCCAACACTGAACACCCAATATCCAACACTGAACAGCCAATGCCCAACACCCAACACTCAACTCCCAACACCTAAAACACAACACCCAACACTAAATACCCAAGACACAAAACTCAACACTCAACACCCAATATCCAACAGCCAACACTCAATGCCCAATACCCAACATCCAACACCCAACACTCAACATCGACACCCATCACCCAAAACTCAACACTGACCACCCAATACTCAGCACTCAACATCCAGCACCCGATGGTCAACAATGACCAACAAACATCAAACCCTGAACACCGAATGTCCAACACCCAACACTGAATACCCAAGCCCAACACTCAACATTGAACACTCAACACTCAAAGCACAACTCTCAACACCCGACATTCAACGCTTAACACCCAACACCAAACACCCAATACTTAACACCCAACATCCAACACAGAACACCCAATGCCAAATATCAACACCCAACACTCAACACCCGATAGCTAAAACCCAACACTCAACACTCAACACCCAGCAACTAAAGACCAACACCCAACACTAAACACCCAACACTCAACACCAGCACCCAACACCCAACACTCAACACCCAACACTCAACACCAACACTCAACACCCAACATCCAACACCCAACACTCATCACCCAACACTCAACCCCAACACTCAACACCCAACACCCAACACTCAACACCAGCACCAAACACCCAACACTCAACACCCAACACTCAACCCCAACACTCAACACCAACACTCAACGTTCAACATCCAACTCTCAACACCAGCACCCAACACCCAACACTCAACACCAACACCCAACACTCAACACCCAGCACCCAACACTCAACACCAGCACCCAACACTCAACACCCAACACTCAACACTCAACACTCAACACCCAACACCCAACACTCAACACTCAACACTCAACACCCAACACTCAACACCCAACACACAACACCCAACACCCAACACTCAACACCCAACACCCAACACCCAACACTCAACACTCAACACCCAACACCCAACATCCAACATCCAACACCCAACACTCAACACCCAATACCCAACATCCAACACCCAACACTCAACATCGACACCCATCACCCAAAACTCAACACTGACCACCCAATACTCAGCACTCAACATCCAGCACCCGATGGTCAACAATGACCAACAAACATCAAACCCTGAACACCGAATGTCCAACACCCAACACTGAATACCCAAGCCCAACACTCAACATTGAACACTCTCAACACTCAAAGCACAACTCTCAACACCCGACATTCAACGCTTAACACCCAACACCAAACACCCAATACTTAACACCCAACATCCAACACAGAACACCCAATGCCAAATATCAACACCCAACACTCAACACCCGATAGCTAAAACCCAACACTCAACACTCAACACCCAGCAACTAAAGACCAACACCCAACACTAAACACCCAACACTCAACACCAGCACCCAACACCCAACACTCAACACCCAACACTCAACACCAACACTCAACACCCAACATCCAACACCCAACACTCAACACCCAACACTCAACCCCAACACTCAACACCCAACACCCAACACTCAACACCAGCACCAAACACCCAACACTCAACACCCAACACTCAACCCCAACACTGAACACCAACACTCAACGTTCAACATCCAACTCTCAACACCAGCACCCAACACCCAACACTCAACACCAACACACAACACTCAACACCCAGCACCCAACACTCAACACCAGCACCCAACACTCAACACCCAACACTCAACACTCAACACTCAACACCCAACACCCAACACTCAACACTCAACACTCAACACCCAACACTCAACACCCAACACACAACACCCAACACCCAACACTCAACACCCAACACCCAACACCCAACACTCAACACTCAACACCCAACACCCAACATCCAACACCCAACACTCAACACCCAACACTCAACCCCAACACTCAACACTCAAAATCC
This sequence comes from Cetorhinus maximus, assembly GCF_964194155.1. Lineage (NCBI taxonomy): Eukaryota > Metazoa > Chordata > Chondrichthyes > Lamniformes > Cetorhinidae > Cetorhinus > Cetorhinus maximus. The sequence goes on along the minus strand of NW_027597780.1, from coordinate 2,622 downwards.
AACACTCAACACCCAACATCCAACACTCAACACTCAACACCTAACACCCAACACTCAACACTCAACACTCAACACCCAACACCCAACACTCAACACCCAACACTCAACCCCAACACTCAACACTCAACATCCAACACTCAACAACAGCACCCAACACCCAACACTCAACACCAACACCCAACACTCAACACCCAGCACCCAACACTCAACACCAGCACCCAACACCCAACACTCAACACTCAACACCCAACACCCAACATCCAACACCGAACACTCAACACCCAACACTCAACCCCAACACTCAACACTCAACATCCAACACTCAACACCAGCACCCAACACCCAACACTCAACACCAACACCCAACACTCCACACCCAACACCGAACACTCGACACCAGCACCCAACACCCAACACTCAACACTCACCACTCAACACCCAACACTCAACACCCAACAACCAACACCCTACACCCAACACTCAACACCTAACACCCAACACTCAACACTCAACACCCAACACCCAACATCCAACACCCAACACTCAACACCCAACACTCAACCCCAACACTCAACACTCAACATCCAACACTCAACACCCACACCCAACACCCAACACTCAACACCCAACACCCAACACCCAACACCCAACAGTCAACACTCAACACCCAACACCCAACACTCAACACTCAACATCCAACACCCAACACTCAACACCCAACACTCAACCCCAACACTCAACACTCAACATCCAACACTCAACACCAGCACCCAACACCCAACACTCAACGTCCAACACTGAACACTCAACATCCAACACTCACCACTCAACACCGGACACCCTACACGCAACGCTGAACACCCAACACCCAACACTGAACACCCAACACCCAATACTGAACACCAACACCCAACACCCAACACTCAACACTCAACACCCAACACTCAACGTTGAACATCCAACACTGAACACCTAACACCTAATTCTCAACAGTCAACACCCAACACACAACACCCAACACTCAACACTCACCACCCAACATCCAATGCTCAACACTCGACGCTGAACACCCAGTACTCCAAACTGAACACCCAACACGCAACACCCAACACTCAACACTTAACACCCAACACCGAACACCCAATATCCAACACTGAACTGCCAATGCCCGACTATCAACACCCAACACTGAACACCCAATATCCAACACTGAACAGCCAATGCCCAACACCCAACACTCAACTCCCAACACCTAAAACACAACACCCAACACTAAATACCCAAGACACAAAACTCAACACTCAACACCCAATATCCAACAGCCAACACTCAACACCCAATACCCAACATCCAACACCCAACACTCAACATCGACACCCATCACCCAAAACTCAACACTGACCACCCAATACTCAGCACTCAACATCCAGCACCCGATGGTCAACAATGACCAACAAACATCAAACCCTGAACACCGAATGTCCAACACCCAACACTGAATACCCAAGCCCAACACTCAACATTGAACACTCAACACTCAAAGCACAACTCTCAACACCCGACATTCAACGCTTAACACCCAACACCAAACACCCAATACTTAACACCCAACATCCAACACAGAACACCCAATGCCAAATATCAACACCCAACACTCAACACCCGATAGCTAAAACCCAACACTCAACACTCAACACCCAGCAACTAAAGACCAACACCCAACACTAAACACCCAACACTCAACACCAGCACCCAACACTCAACACTCAACACCCAACACTCAACACCAACACTCAACACCCAACATCCAACACCCAACACTCAACACCCAACACTCAACCCCAACACTCAACACCCAACACCCAACACTCAACACCAGCACCAAACACCCAACACTCAACACCAACACCCAACACTCAACACCCAACACCCAACACTCAACACCAGCACCCAACACCCAACACTCAACACCCAACACCCAACACCCAACATCCAACACCCAACACTCAACACCCAACACTCAACCCCAACACTCAACCCCAACACTCAACGTTCAACATCCAACTCTCAACACCAGCACCCAACACCCAACACTCAACACCAACACCCAACACTCAACACCCAACACTCAACACTCAACACTCAACACCCAACACCCAACACTCAAGAGTCAACACTCAACACCCAACACTCAACACCCAACACCCAACACCCAACACTCAACACTCAACACCCAACACCCAACGCTCAACACTCAACACCCAACACCCAACATCCAACACCCAACACCCAACACCCAACACTCAACACTCAACACCCAACATCCAACACCCAACACTCAACACCCAACACTCAACCCCAAAACTCAACACTCAACATCCAACACTCAACACCAGCACCCAACACCTAACACTCAACACCAGCATCCAACACCCAACACTCAACACTCAACACCCAACACCCATCATCCAACACCCAACACTCAACACCCAGCACTCAACCCCAACACTCAACACTCAACATCCAACACTCAACACCAGCACCCAACACCCAACACCCAACACCAACACCCAACACTCAACACCCAACACTCAACACCAGCACCCAACACCCAACACTCAA
>NW_027597779.1:0-66188 GCF_964194155.1 Cetorhinus maximus | reverse complement strand
AGCGGGTACGGTGTAGAGGGTACGGTGTAGATGGTACGGAGTGTTGTAGAGGGTACGGAGTGTTGTATAGGGTACAGAGTGTTGTTGAGGGTACGGCGTTTTGTAGAGGGTACGGCGTGTTGTAGCGGGTACGGTGTAGAGGGTACGGAGTGTTGTAGAGGGTACGGAGTGTTGTAGAGGGTACAGAGTGTTGTAGAGGGTACGGAGTGTTGTAGAGGGTACGGAGTGTTGTAGCGGATACGGTGTAGAGGGTACGGTGTAGAGGGTACGGAGTGTTGTAGAGGGGACGGAGTGTTGTAGAGCGTCCGGTGTAGAAGGTACGGTGTAGAGGGTACGGAGTGTTGTAGAGGGTACGGAATGTTGTAGAGGGTACGGAGTGTTGTAGAGGGTATGGAGTGTTGTAGAAGGTATGGAGTGTTGTAGAGTGTACGGAGTGTTGTAGAGGGTATGGAGTGTTGTAGAGGGTATGGAGTGTTGTAGAGTGTACGGAGTGTTGTAGAGGGTATGGAGTGTTGTAGAGGGTATGGAGTGTTGTAGAGGGAACGGAGTGTTGTAGAGGGTACGGTGTAGAGGGTACTTAGTGTTGTAGAGGGTACGGAGTGGTGTAGAGGGTACGGTGTACAGGGTACGGAGTGTTGTAGAGGGTACGGAGTGGTGTAGAGGGTTCAGTGTAGAGGGTACGGAGTGTGGTAGAGTGTCCGGAGTGTTGTAGGGGGTACGGATTGTTGTAGAGGGTACGGTGTTGAGGGTACGGAGTGTTGTAGTGGGTACGGAGTGTTGTAGAGGTTACGGACTGTTGTAGAGGGTACGGAGTGGTGTAGAGGGTACGGAGTGTTGTAGAGGGTACGGAGTGTTGTAGAGGGTACGGTGTAGAGGGTACGGATTGTTGTAGAGGGTACGTATTGTTGTAGAGGTTACGGAGTGTTGTAGAGGTTACGGAGTGTTGTAGAGGGTATGTAGTGTTGTAGAGGGTACGGTGTAGAGGGTATGGAGTGTTGTAGAGGGTACGGAGTGTTGTAGAGGGTGCAGAGTGTTGTAGAGGGTACGGTGTAGAGGGTGCGGAGTGTTGTAGAGGGTACGGAGTGTTGTAGAGGGTACGGAGTGCTGTAGAGGGTACGGAGTGCTGTAGAGGGTACGGTGTAGAGGGTACGGAGTGTTGTAGAGGGGACGGAGTGTTGTAGAGGGTACGGAGTGTTGTAGAGGGTACGGTGTAGAGGGTTACGGAGTGTTGTAGAGGGAAAGGAGTGTTGTAGAGGGTACGGTGTAGAGGGTACGGAGTGTTGTAGAGGTTACAGAGTGTTGTAGAGTTTACGGAGTGTTGTAGAGGGTATGTAGTGTTGTAGAGGGTACGGTGTAGAGGGTATGGAGTGTTGTAGAGGGTACGGAGTGTTGTAGAGGGTGCAGAGTGTTGTAGAGGGTACGGTGTAGAGGGTGCGGAGTGTTGTAGAGGGTACGGAGTGTTGTAGAGGGTACGGAGTGCTGTAGAGGGTACGGAGTGCTGTAGAGGGTACGGTGTAGAGGGTACGGAGTGTTGTAGAGGGGACGGAGTGTTGTAGAGGGTACGGAGTGTTGTAGAGGGTACGGTGTAGAGGGTTACGGAGTGTTGTAGAGGGAAAGGAGTGTTGTAGAGGGTACGGTGTAGAGGGTACGGAGTGTTGTGGAGGGTACGGAGTGTTGTAGAGGTTAGGGAGTGGTGTAGAGGGTACGGTGTAGAGGGTACGGAGTGTTGTAGAGGGTACGGTGTAGAGGGTACGGAGTGTTGTAGAGGGTACGGAGTGGTGTAGAGGGTACGGTGTACAGGGTACGGAGTGTTGTATTGGGTAAGGAGTGGTGTAGAGGGTACAGAGTGTGGTAGAGGGTACGGAGTGATGTAGAGGTAACATAGTGTTGTGTAGGTTACGGTGTAGAGGGTACTGAGTGTTGTAGAGGGTACAGTGTAGAGGGTACGGATTGTTGTAGAGGGTACTGAGTGTTGTAGAGGGTACGGTGTAGAGGGAACGGAGTGTTGTAGAGGGTAAGGAGTGTTGTAGAGGGTACGGAGTGTTGTAGAGGGTAAGGAGTGTTGTAGAGGGTACGGAGTGTTGTAGAGGGTACGGAGCGTTGTAGAGGGTACGGAGTGTTGTAGAGGGTAGGGAGTGTTGTAGAGTGTACGGAGTGTTGTTGAGGATACGGAGTGTTGTAGAGGGTACGGTGTACAGGGTACGGAGTGTTGTAGAGGGTACAGAGTGTTGTAGAGGGTACGGAGTGTTGTAGAGGGGACGGAGTGTTGTATAGGGTACGGAGTGTTGGAGAGGGTACAGAGTGTTGTAGAGGGGAAGGAGTGTTGTAGAGGGTACGGAGTGTTGTAGAGGGTTCGTAGTGTTGTAGAGGGTACGGTGTAGAGGGTACGGAGTGTTGTAGAGGGTACGTAGAATTGTAGAGGGTACGGAGTGTTGTAGATGGTACGGAGTGTTGTAGCGGGTACGGTGCAGAGGGTACGGAGTGTTGTAGAGGGGAAGGAGTGTTGTAGAGGGTACGGAGTGTTGTAGAGGGTTCGTAGTGTTGTAGAGGGTACGGTGTAGAGGGTACGGAGTGTTGTAGAGGGTACGTAGAATTGTAGAGGGTACGGAGTGTTGTAGATGGTACGGAGTGTTGTAGCGGGTACGGTGCAGAGGGTACGGAGTGTTGTAGAGGGGAAGGAGTGTTGTAGAGGGTACGGAGTGTTGTAGAGGGTTCGTAGTGTTGTAGAGGGTACGGTGTATAGGGTACGGAGTGTTGTAGAGGGTACGTAGAGTTGTAGAGGGTACGGAGTGTTGTAGACGGTACGGAGTGTTGTAGCGGGTACGGTGTAGAGGGTACGGTGTAGATGGTACGGAGTGTTGTAGATGGTACGGAGTGTTGTATAGGGTACAGAGTGTTGTTGAGGGTACGGCGTTTTGTAGAGGGTACGGCGTGTTGTAGCGGGTACGGTGTAGAGGGTACGGAGTGTTGTAGAGGGTACGGAGTGTTGTAGAGGGTACAGAGTGTTGTAGAGGGTACGGAGTGTTGTAGAGGGTACGGAGTGTTGTAGCGGATACGGTGTAGAGGGTACGGTGTAGAGGGTACGGAGTGTTGTAGAGGGGACGGAGTGTTGTAGAGCGTCCGGTGTAGAAGGTACGGTGTAGAGGGTACGGAGTGTTGTAGAGGGTACGGAATGTTGTAGAGGGTACGGAGTGTTGTAGAGGGTACAGAGTGCTGAAGATGGTACGGTGTAGAGGGTACGGAGTGGTGTAGAGGGTACGGAGTGTTGTAGAGGGTATGGAGTGTTGTAGAGTGTACGGAGTGTTGTAGAGGGTATGGAGTGTTGTAGAGGGTACGGAGTGTTGTAGAGGGAACGGAGTGTTGTAGAGGGTACGGTGTAGAGGGTACTTAGTGTTGTAGAGGGTACGGAGTGGTGTAGAGGGTACGGTGTACAGGGTACGGAGTGTTGTAGAGGGTACGGAGTGGTGTAGAGGGTTCAGTGTAGAGGGTACGGAGTGTGGTAGAGTGTCCGGAGTGTTGTAGGGGGTACGGATTGTTGTGGAGGGTACGGAGTGTTGTAGAGGTTACGGAGTGTTGTAGAGGGGACGGAGTGTTGTAGAGCGTACGGTGTAGACGGTACGGTGTAGAGGGTACGGAGTGTTGTAGTGGTTACGGAGTGTTGTAGAGGGTACGGAGTTTTGTAGAGGGTACAGAGTGTTGTAGAGGTTACGGAGTGTTTTAGAGGGTACGGAGTGTTTTAGAGGTTACGGTGTAGAGGTTACGCAGTGTTGTAGAGGGTACAGAGTGTTGTAGAGGGTACGGTGTTGAGGGTACGGAGTGTTGTATAGGGTACGGAGTGTTGTAGAGGGTACGGAGTGTTGTAGAGGGTACGGTGTTGAGGGTACGGAGTGTTGTAGAGGGTACGGTGTTGAGGGTACGGAGTGTTGTAGAGGGTACGGAGTGTTGTAGAGGGTACGGAGTGTTGTAGAGGGTACGGAGTGTTGTAGAGGGTACGGAGTGTTGTAGAGTGTACGGAGTGGTGAAGAGGGTACGGAGTGTTGTAGAGGGTACGGAGTGGTGTAGAGGGTACGGAGTGCTGTAGAGGGTATGGTGTAGAGGGTACGGAGTGTTGTAGAGGCTTCGGAGTTTTGCATAGGGTACGGAGTGTTGTAGAGTGTACGGAGTGTTGTAGCCGGTACGGTGTAGAGGGTACGGAGTGTTGTAGAGGGTACGGAGTGTTGTAGCGGGTACGGTGTAGAGGGTACGGTGTGGAGGGTACGGAGTGTTGTAGAGGGTACGGATTGTTGTAGAGTTTACGGAGTGTTGTAGAGGGTACGGAGTGTTGTAGATGGTATGGAGTGTTGTAGAGTGTACGGAGTGTTGTAGAGGGTATGGAGTGTTGTAGAGGGTACGGAGTTTTGTAGAGGGAACGGAGTGTTGTAGAGGGTACGGTGTAGAGGGTACTTAGTGTTGTAGAGGGTACGGAGTGGTGTAGAGGGTACGGTGTACAGGGTACGGAGTGTTGTAGAGGGTACGGAGTGGTGTAGAGGGTTCAGTGTAGAGGGTACGGAGTGTGGTAGAGTGTCCGGAGTGTTGTAGGGGGTACGGATTGTTGTAGAGGGTACGGAGTGTTGTAGAGGTTACGGAGTGTTGTAGAGGGGACGGAGTGTTGTAGAGCGTACGGTGTAGACGGTACGGTGTAGAGGGTACGGAGTGTTGTAGTGGTTACGGAGTGTTGTAGAGGGTACGGAGTTTTGTAGAGGGTACAGAGTGTTGTAGAGGTTACGGAGTGTTTTAGAGGGTACGGAGTGTTTTAGAGGTTACGGTGTAGAGGTTACGCAGTGTTGTAGAGGGTACAGAGTGTTGTAGAGGGTACGGTGTTGAGGGTACGGAGTGTTGTAGAGGGTACGGAGTGTTGTAGAGGGTACGGAGTGTTGTAGAGGGTACGGTGTTGAGGGTACGGAGTGTTGTAGAGGGTACGGTGTTGAGGGTACGGAGTGTTGTAGAGGGTACGGAGTGTTGTAGAGGGTACGGAGTGTTGTAGAGGGTACGGAGTGTTGTAGAGGGTACGGAGTGTTGTAGAGTGTACGGAGTGGTGAAGAGGGTACGGAGTGTTGTAGAGGGTACGGAGTGGTGTAGAGGGTACGGAGTGCTGTAGAGGGTATGGTGTAGAGGGTACGGAGTGTTGTAGAGGCTTCGGAGTTTTGCATAGGGTACGGAGTGTTGTAGAGTGTACGGAGTGTTGTAGAGGGTTCGTAGTGTTGTAGAGGGTACGGTGTAGAGGGTACGGAGTGTTGTAGAGGGTACGTAGAATTGTAGAGGGTACGGAGTGTTGTAGATGGTACGGAGTGTTGTAGCGGGTACGGTGCAGAGGGTACGGAGTGTTGTAGAGGGGAAGGAGTGTTGTAGAGGGTACGGAGTGTTGTAGAGGGTTCGTAGTGTTGTAGAGGGTACGGTGTATAGGGTACGGAGTGTTGTAGAGGGTACGTAGAGTTGTAGAGGGTACGGAGTGTTGTAGACGGTACGGAGTGTTGTAGCGGGTACGGTGTAGAGGGTACGGTGTAGATGGTACGGAGTGTTGTAGATGGTACGGAGTGTTGTATAGGGTACAGAGTGTTGTTGAGGGTACGGCGTTTTGTAGAGGGTACGGCGTGTTGTAGCGGGTACGGTGTAGAGGGTACGGAGTGTTGTAGAGGGTACGGAGTGTTGTAGAGGGTACAGAGTGTTGTAGAGGGTACGGAGTGTTGTAGAGGGTACGGAGTGTTGTAGCGGATACGGTGTAGAGGGTACGGTGTAGAGGGTACGGAGTGTTGTAGAGGGGACGGAGTGTTGTAGAGCGTCCGGTGTAGAAGGTACGGTGTAGAGGGTACGGAGTGTTGTAGAGGGTACGGAATGTTGTAGAGGGTACGGAGTGTTGTAGAGGGTACAGAGTGCTGAAGATGGTACGGTGTAGAGGGTACGGAGTGGTGTAGAGGGTACGGAGTGTTGTAGAGGGTATGGAGTGTTGTAGAGTGTACGGAGTGTTGTAGAGGGTATGGAGTGTTGTAGAGGGTACGGAGTGTTGTAGAGGGAACGGAGTGTTGTAGAGGGTACGGTGTAGAGGGTACTTAGTGTTGTAGAGGGTACGGAGTGGTGTAGAGGGTACGGTGTACAGGGTACGGAGTGTTGTAGAGGGTACGGAGTGGTGTAGAGGGTTCAGTGTAGAGGGTACGGAGTGTGGTAGAGTGTCCGGAGTGTTGTAGGGGGTACGGATTGTTGTGGAGGGTACGGAGTGTTGTAGAGGTTACGGAGTGTTGTAGAGGGGACGGAGTGTTGTAGAGCGTACGGTGTAGACGGTACGGTGTAGAGGGTACGGAGTGTTGTAGTGGTTACGGAGTGTTGTAGAGGGTACGGAGTTTTGTAGAGGGTACAGAGTGTTGTAGAGGTTACGGAGTGTTTTAGAGGGTACGGAGTGTTTTAGAGGTTACGGTGTAGAGGTTACGCAGTGTTGTAGAGGGTACAGAGTGTTGTAGAGGGTACGGTGTTGAGGGTACGGAGTGTTGTATAGGGTACGGAGTGTTGTAGAGGTTACGGAGTGTTGTAGAGGGTACGGTGTTGAGGGTACGGAGTGTTGTAGAGGGTACGGTGTTGAGGGTACGGAGTGTTGTAGAGGGTACGGAGTGTTGTAGAGGGTACGGAGTGTTGTAGAGGGTACGGAGTGTTGTAGAGGGTACGGAGTGTTGTAGAGTGTACGGAGTGGTGAAGAGGGTACGGAGTGTTGTAGAGGGTACGGAGTGGTGTAGAGGGTACGGAGTGCTGTAGAGGGTATGGTGTAGAGGGTACGGAGTGTTGTAGAGGCTTCGGAGTTTTGCATAGGGTACGGAGTGTTGTAGAGTGTACGGAGTGTTGTAGCCGGTACGGTGTAGAGGGTACGGAGTGTTGTAGAGGGTACGGAGTGTTGTAGCGGGTACGGTGTAGAGGGTACGGTGTGGAGGGTACGGAGTGTTGTAGAGGGTACGGATTGTTGTAGAGTTTACGGAGTGTTGTAGAGGGTACGGAGTGTTGTAGATGGTATGGAGTGTTGTAGAGTGTACGGAGTGTTGTAGAGGGTATGGAGTGTTGTAGAGGGTACGGAGTTTTGTAGAGGGAACGGAGTGTTGTAGAGGGTACGGTGTAGAGGGTACTTAGTGTTGTAGAGGGTACGGAGTGGTGTAGAGGGTACGGTGTACAGGGTACGGAGTGTTGTAGAGGGTACGGAGTGGTGTAGAGGGTTCAGTGTAGAGGGTACGGAGTGTGGTAGAGTGTCCGGAGTGTTGTAGGGGGTACGGATTGTTGTAGAGGGTACGGAGTGTTGTAGAGGTTACGGAGTGTTGTAGAGGGGACGGAGTGTTGTAGAGCGTACGGTGTAGACGGTACGGTGTAGAGGGTACGGAGTGTTGTAGTGGTTACGGAGTGTTGTAGAGGGTACGGAGTTTTGTAGAGGGTACAGAGTGTTGTAGAGGTTACGGAGTGTTTTAGAGGGTACGGAGTGTTTTAGAGGTTACGGTGTAGAGGTTACGCAGTGTTGTAGAGGGTACAGAGTGTTGTAGAGGGTACGGTGTTGAGGGTACGGAGTGTTGTAGAGGGTACGGAGTGTTGTAGAGGGTACGGAGTGTTGTAGAGGGTACGGTGTTGAGGGTACGGAGTGTTGTAGAGGGTACGGTGTTGAGGGTACGGAGTGTTGTAGAGGGTACGGAGTGTTGTAGAGGGTACGGAGTGTTGTAGAGGGTACGGAGTGTTGTAGAGGGTACGGAGTGTTGTAGAGTGTACGGAGTGGTGAAGAGGGTACGGAGTGTTGTAGAGGGTACGGAGTGGTGTAGAGGGTACGGAGTGCTGTAGAGGGTATGGTGTAGAGGGTACGGAGTGTTGTAGAGGCTTCGGAGTTTTGCATAGGGTACGGAGTGTTGTAGAGTGTACGGAGTGTTGTAGCCGGTACGGTGTAGAGGGTACGGAGTGTTGTAGAGGGTACGGAGTGTTGTAGCGGGTACGGTGTAGAGGGTACGGTGTGGAGGGTACGGAGTGTTGTAGAGGGTACGGATTGTTGTAGAGGGTTCAGAGTGTTGTTGAGGGTACAGAGTTTTGTAGAGGGTACGGCGTGTTGTAGCGGGTACGGTGTAGAGGGTACGGAGTGTGGTAGAGGGTACGTAGTGTTGTAGAGGGTACAGAGTGTTGTAGAGGGTACGGAGTGTTGTAGAGGGTACGGAGTGTTGTAGCGGATACGGTGCAGAGGGTACGGTGGAGAGGGTACAGAGTGTTGTAGAGGGGATGGAGTGTTGTAGAGCGTCCGGTGTAGAAGGTACGGTGTAGAGGGTACGGAGTGTTGTAGAGGGTACGGAGTGTTGTAGAGGGTACGGACTGTTGTAGAGGGTACGGAGTGTTGTAGAGGGTACGGAGTGTTGAAGATGGTACGGTGTAGAGGGTACGGAGTGGTGTAGAGAATACGGAGTGTTGTAGAGGGTACGGAGTGTTGCAGAGGGTACGGAGTGTTGTAGTGGGTACGGAGTGTTGTAGAGGGTACGGAGTGTTGTAGAGGGTATGGATGTTGTAGAGGATACGGAGTGTTGTAGAGGGTATGGTGTAGAGGGTACGGAATGTTGTAGAGGTTACGGAGTGTTGTAGAGGGTAGGGAGTGGTGTAGAGGATACGGTGTAGAGGGTACGGAGTGTTGTAGAGGGTACGGAGTGCTGTAGAGTGTACGGAGTGTTGTAGAGGATACGGAGTGTTGTAGAGGGTACGGAGTGTTGTAGAGGGTACGGAGTGTTGTAGTGGGTACGGTGTAGAGGATACGGTGTAGAGGGTACGGTGTAGAGTGTACGGAGTGTTGTAGAGGATACGGAGAATTGTAGAGGGTACGGAGTGTTGTAGCGGGTACGGTGTAGAGGGTACGGTGTAGAGGGTACGGAGTGTTGTAGAGGGTACGGAGTGTTGTAGAGGGTACAGAGTGTTGTTGAGGGTACGGAGTTTTGTAGAGGGTACGGCGTGTTGTAGCGGGTATGGTGTAGAGGGTACGGAGTGTTGTAGAGGGTACGGAGTGTTGTAGAGGGTACAGAGTGTTGTAGAGGGTACGGAGTGTTGTAGAGGTTACGGAGTGTTGTAGCGGATACGGTGTAGAGGGTACGGTGTAGAGGGTACGGAGTGTTGCAGAGGGGACGGAGTGTTGTAGAGCGTACGGTGCAGATGGTACGGTGTAGAGGGTACGGAGTGTTGTAGAGGGTACGGAGTGTTGTAGAGGGTACGGAGTGTTGTAGAGGGTACGGAGTGTTGTAGAGGGTACGGAGTGTTGTAGAGGGTACGGTGTAGAGGGTACGGAGTGTTGTTGAGGGTATGGAGTGTTGTAGAGTGTACGGAGTGTTGTAGAGGGTACGGAGTGTTGTAGAGGGTATGGAGTGTTGTAGAGGGTACGGAGTGTTGTAGAGGGTATGGTGTAGAGGGTACAGAGTGTTGTAGAGGGTACGGAGTGTTGTAGAGGGTACGGAGTGGTGTAGAGGGTACGGTGTAGAGGGTACGGAGTGTAGTAGAGGGTACGGTGTGCTGTAGAGGGTACGGAGTGTTGTAGAGGGTACGGAGTTTTGTAGAGGGTACAGAGTGTTGTAGAGGATACGGTGTAGAGGGTACGGTGTAGAGGGTATGGTGTAGAGGGTCCGGAGTGTTGTAGAGGGTACGGAATGTTGTAGAGGGTACGGAGTGTTGGAGACGGTACGGAGTGGTGTAGAGGATACGGTGTAGAGGGTACGGTGTAGAGGGTACGGTGTGTTGTAGAGGGTACGGAGTGTTGTAGTGGGTAAGGAGTGGTGTAGAGGGTACGGAGTGTTGTAGAGGGTACGGCGTATAGGGTACGGAGCGGTGTAGAGGGTACGGAGTGTTGTAGAGGGTACGGAGTGTTGTAGAGTGTACGGAGTGTTGTAGAGGGTACGGTGTTGAGGGTACGGAGTGTTGTAGAGGGTACGGAGTGTTGTAGAGGGTACGGAGTGTTGTAGAGGGTACGGTTTTGAGGGTACGGAGTGTTGTAGAGGGTACGGAGTGTTGTAGAGGGTACGGAGTGTTGTAGAGGGTACGGAGTGTTGTCGAGCGTACGGAGTGTTGTAGAGGGTACGGAGTGGTGTAGAGGGTACGGAGTGGTGTAGAGGGTACAGAGTATTGTAGAGGGTACGGTGTAGAGGGTACAGAGTGTTGTAGATGGTACGGAGTGTTGCAGAGGGTACGGAGTGTTGTAGAGTGTAAGGAGTGTTGTAGAGGGTATGGAGTGTTGTAGAGGTTACGGTGTAGAGTTTATGGAGTGTTGTAGAGGGTACGGAGTGTTGTAGAGTGTACAGAGTGTTGTAGAGGGTACGGTGTAGAGGGTACGGAGTGTTGTAGAGGGTATGGAGCGTTCTAGAGGGTATGGAGTGGTGTAGAGGGTACGGTGTAGAGGGTACGGAGTGTTGTAGATGGTACGGAGTGTTGCAGAGGGTACGGAGTGTTGTAGAGTGTACGGAGTGTTGTAGAGGGTATGGAGTGTTGTAGAGGGTACGGAGTGTTGTAGAGGGTACAGAGTGTTGTAGAGGGTACGGTTTAGAGGGTACGGAGTGTTGTAGAGGGTATGGAGTGTTGTAGAGTGTATGGAGTGGTGTAGAGAATACGGAGTGCAGTAGAGGGTACGGTGTAGAGGGTACGGAGAGTTGTAGAGGGTACGGAGTGTTGTAGGGGGTACGGAGTGCTGTAGAGGGTACGGTGTAGAGGGTACGGAGTGTTGTAGAGGGTACGGAGTGTTGTAGAGTGTACGGTGTTGAGGGTACGGAGTGTTGTAGAGGGTACGGAGTGTTGTAGAGGGTACGGACTGTTGTAGAGGGTACGGAGTGGTGTAGAGGGTACGGATTGTTGTAGAAGATACGGAGTGTTGTAGAGGGTACGGAGTAGACGGTACGGATTGTTGTAGAGGGTACGGATTGTTGTAGAGTTTACGGAGTGTTGTAGAGGGTACGGAGTGTTGTAGAGGGTATGTAGTGTTGTAGAGGGTACGGTGTAGAGGGTATGGAGTGTTGTATAGGGTACGGAGTGTTGTAGAGGGTACAGAGTGTTGTAGAGGGTACGGTGTAGAGGGTACGGAGTGTTGTAGAGGGTAAGGAGTGTTGTAGAGGGTACGGAGTGGTGTAGAGGGTACGGAGTGCTGTAGAGGGTACGGTGTAGAGGGTACGGAGTGTTGTAAAGGGTACGGAGTATTGTAGAGGGTACGGAATGTTGTTGAGGGTACGGTGTAGAGGGTAACGGAGTGTTGAAGAGGGTAAGGAGTGTTGTAGTGGGTACGGTGTAGAGGGTACGGAGTGTTGTAGAGGGTACGGAGTGTTGCAGAGGGTAGGGAGTGGTGTAGAGGGTACGGTGTAGAGGGTACGGAGTGTTTTAGATGGTACGGTGTAGAGGGTACGGAGTGTTGTAGAGGGTACGGATTGGTGTAGAGGGTACGGTGTACAGGGTACGGAGTATTGTAGAGGGTACGGAGTGGTGTAGAGTGTACAGTGTAGAGGGTACGGAGTGTGGTAGAGTGTCCGGAGGTTTGTAGGGGATATGGAGTTTTGGAGAGGGTACGGAGTGTTGTAGAGGTTACGGAGTGTTGTAGAGGGGATGGAGTGTTGTAGAGCGTACGGTGTAGACGGTACGGTGTAGAGGGTACGGAGTGTTGTAGTGGGTACGGAGTGTTGTAGAGGGTACGGAGTGTTGTAGAGGGTACGGAGTGTTGTAGAGGGTACGGAGTGTTGTAGAGTGTACGGAGTGTTGTAGAGTGTATGGAGTGTTGTAGAGGGTACGGAGTGTTGTAGAGGGTACGGTGTAGAGTGTACGGAGTGTTGTAGAGGGTACGGAGTGTTGTAGAGGGTACGGAGTTGTGTAGAGGCTACGGTGTAGAGGGTACGGAGTGTTGTGGAGGGTACGGAGTGCTGTAGAGGGTACGGAGTGTTGTAGAGGATACGGAGTGTTGTAGAGGGTACGGAGTGTTGTAGAGTGTACGGAGTTTTGTAGAGGGTACGGAGTGTTGTAGAGGGTACGGTGTAGAGGGTACGGTATAGAGGGTACGGTGTGTTGTAGAGGGTGCGGAGTGTTGTAGTGGGTAAGGAGTGGTGTAGAGGGTACAGAGTGTGGTAGAGGGTACGGAGTGATGTAGAGCTAACATAGTGTTGTGGAGGTTACGGTGTAGAGGGTACTGAGTGTTGTAGAGGGTACGGTTTAGAGGGTACGGAGTGTTGTAGAGGGTATGGAGTGATGTAGAGGTTACGGTGTAGAGGGTACGGAGTGTTGTAGAGGGTAAGGAGTGTTGCGGAGGGTACGGAGTGTTGTAGAGGGTACGGAGTGTTGTAGAGGGTATGGAGTGTTGGAGAGGGTACAGAGTGTTGTAGAGGGGGAGGAGTGTTGTAGAGGGTACGGAGTGTTGTAGAGGGTTCGGAGTGTTGTAGAGGGTACGGTGTAGAGGGTACGGAGTGTTGTAGAGGGTACGGAGAGTTGTAGAGGGTACGGAGTGTTGTGGAAGGTACGGAGTGTTGTAGCAGGTACGGTGTAGAGGGTACAGAGTTTTGTAGAGGGTACGGAGTGTTGTAGCTGGTACGGTGTAGAGGGTACGGAGTGTTGTAGAGGGTACGGATTGGTGTAGAGGGTACGGAGTTTTGTAGAGGGTATGGAGTGTTGTAGAGGGTACGGAGTGTTGGAGAGGGTATGGAGTGGTGTAGAGGGTACGGTGTAGAGGGTACGGAGCGTTGTAGAGGGTACGGAGTGTTGTAGAGGGTACGGAGTGTTGTAGAGGATACGGAGTGTTGCAGAGGGTACGGTGTACAGTGTACGGAGTGTTTTAGAGGGTACACAGTGTTGTAGAGGGTACGGAGTGTTGTAGAGGGTACGGTGTAGAGGTTACGGAGTGTTGCAGAGGGTACGGAAAGTTGTAGAGGGTACGGAGTGTTGTGGAGGGTACGGAGTGTTGTAGCGGGTACGGTGTAGAGGGTACGGAGTGTTGTAGAGGGTACGAAGTGGTGTAGAGGGTACGGAGTGTTGTAGAGGGTATGGAGTGTTGTAGAGGGTACGGAGTGTTGTAGAGGGTAAGGAGTGGTGTAGAGGGTACGGTGCAGAGGGTACGGAGTGTTGTAGAGGGTACGGAGTGTTGTAGCGGATACGGTGTAGAGGGTACGGTGTAGAGGGTACGGAGTGTTGTAGAGGGTACGGTGTAGAGGGTAATTAGTGTTGTAGAGGGTACGGTGTAGAGGGTACGGAGTGTTGTAGAGGGTATGGAGTGTTGTAGAGGGGATGGAGTGCTGTAGATGGTACGGTGTGCTGTAGAGGGTACGGAGTGCTGTAGAGGGTATGGTGTAGAGGGTACGGAGTTTTGCAGAGGGTACGGAGTGTTGCAGAGGGTACGGAGTGTTGTAGAGTGTACGGAGTGTTGTAGAGGGTATGGAGTGTTGTAGAGGGTACGCTGTAGAGGGTATGGAGTGTTGTAGAGGGTACGGAGTGTTGTAGAGGGTACAGAGTGTTGTAGAGGGTACGGTTTAGAGGGTACGGAGTGTTGTAGAGGGTATGGAGTGGTGTAGAGGGTACGGAATGCTGTAGAGGGTACGGTGTAGAGGATACGGAGTGTTGTAGAGGGTACGTAGTGTTGTAGGGGGTACGGAGTGTTGTAGAGGGTACGGTGTAGAGGTTACGGAGTGTTGTAGAGGGTACGGAGTGTTGTAGAGGGTACGGTGTTGAGGGTACGGAGTGTTGTAGTGGGTACGGAGTGTTGTAGAGGTTACGGACTGTTGTAGAGGGTACGGAGTGGTGTAGAGGGTACGGAGTGTTGTAGAGGGTACGGAGTGTTGTAGAGGGTACGGTGTAGAGGGTACGGATTGTTGTAGTGGGTACGTATTGTTGTAGAGGTTACGGAGTGTTGTAGAGGTTACGGAGTGTTGTAGAGGGTATGTAGTGTTGTAGAGGGTACGGTGTAGAGGGTATGGAGTGTTGTAGAGGGTACGGAGTGTTGTAGAGGGTGCAGAGTGTTGTAGAGGGTACGGTGTAGAGGGTGCGGAGTGTTGTAGAGGGTACGGAGTGTTGTAGAGGGTACGGAGTGCTGTAGAGGGTACGGAGTGCTGTAGAGGGTACGGTGTAGAGGGTACGGAGTGTTGTAGAGGGGACGGAGTGTTGTAGAGGGTACGGAGTGTTGTAGAGGGTACGGTGTAGAGGGTTACGGAGTGTTGTAGATGGAAAGGAGTGTTGTAGAGGGTACGGTGTAGAGGGTACGGAGTGTTGTAGAGGTTACAGAGTGTTGTAGAGGTTACGGAGTGTTGTAGAGGGTATGTAGTGTTGTAGAGGGTACGGTGTAGAGGGTATGGAGTGTTGTAGAGGGTACGGAGTGTTGTAGAGGGTGCAGAGTGTTGTAGAGGGTACGGTGTAGAGGGTGCGGAGTGTTGTAGAGGGTACGGAGTGTTGTAGAGGGTACGGAGTGCTGTAGAGGGTACGGAGTGCTGTAGAGGGTACGGTGTAGAGGGTACTGAGTGTTGTAGAGGGGACGGTGTGTTGTAGAGGGTACGGAGTGTTGTAGAGGGTATGGTGTAGAGGGTTACGGAGTGTTGTAGAGGGAAAGGAGTGTTGTAGAGGGTACGGTGTAGAGGGTACGGAGTGTTGTGGAGGGTACGGAGTGTTGTAGAGGTTAGGGAGTGCTGTAGAGGGTACGGTGTAGAGGGTACGGAGTGTTGTAGAGGGTACGGTGTAGAGGGTACGGAGTGTTGTAGAGGATACGGAGTGGTGTAGAGGGTACGGTGTACAGGGTACGGAGTGTTGTATTGGGTAAGGAGTGGTGTAGAGGGTACAGAGTGTGGTAGAGGGTACGGAGTAATGTAGAGGTAACATAGTGTTGTGTAGGTTACGGTGTAGAGGGTACTGAGTGTTGTAGAGGGTACAGTGTAGAGGGTACGGATTGTTGTAGAGGGTACTGAGTGTTGTAGAGGGTACGGTGTAGAGGGAACGGAGTGTTGTAGAGGGTAAGGAGTGTTGTAGAGGGTACGGAGTGTTGTAGAGGGTAAGGAGTGTTGTAGAGGGTACGGAGTGTTGTAGAGGGTACGGAGCGTTGTAGAGGGTACGGAGTGTTGTAGAGGGTAGGGAGTGTTGTAGAGTGTACGGAGTGTTGTTGAGGATACGGAGTGTTGTAGAGGGTACGGTGTACAGGGTACGGAGTGTTGTAGAGGGTACAGAGTGTTGTAGAGGGTACGGAGTGTTGTAGAGGGGACGGAGTGTTGTATAGGGTACGGAGTGTTGGAGAGGGTACAGAGTGTTGTAGAGGGGAAGGAGTGTTGTAGAGGGTACGGAGTGTTGTAGAGGGTTCGTAGTGTTGTAGAGGGTACGGTGTAGAGGGTACGGAGTGTTGTAGAGGGTACGTAGAATTGTAGAGGGTACGGAGTGTTGTAGATGGTACGGAGTGTTGTAGCGGGTACGGTGCAGAGGGTACGGAGTGTTGTAGAGGGGAAGGAGTGTTGTAGAGGGTACGGAGTGTTGTAGAGGGTTCGTAGTGTTGTAGAGGGTACGGTGTATAGGGTACGGAGTGTTGTAGAGGGTACGTAGAGTTGTAGAGGGTACGGAGTGTTGTAGACGGTACGGAGTGTTGTAGCGGGTACGGTGTAGAGGGTACGGTGTAGATGGTACGGAGTGTTGTAGAGGGTACGGAGTGTTGTATAGGGTACAGAGTGTTGTTGAGGGTACGGCGTTTTGTAGAGGGTACGGCGTGTTGTAGCGGGTACGGTGTAGAGGGTACGGAGTGTTGTAGAGGGTACGGAGTGTTGTAGAGGGTACAGAGTGTTGTAGAGGGTACGGAGTGTTGTAGAGGGTACGGAGTGTTGTAGCGGATACGGTGTAGAGGGTACGGTGTAGAGGGTACGGAGTGTTGTAGAGGGGACGGAGTGTTGTAGAGCGTCCGGTGTAGAAGGTACGGTGTAGAGGGTACGGAGTGTTGTAGAGGGTACGGAATGTTGTAGAGGGTACGGAGTGTTGTAGAGGGTACGGAGTGTTGTAGAGGGTACAGAGTGCTGAAGATGGTACGGTGTAGAGGGTACGGAGTGGTGTAGAGGGTACGGAGTGTTATAGAGGGTATGGAGTGTTGTAGAGTGTACGGAGTGTTGTAGAGGGTATGGAGTGTTGTAGAGGGTACGGAGTGTTGTAGAGGGAACGGAGTGTTGTAGAGGGTACGGTGTAGAGGGTACTTAGTGTTGTAGAGGGTACGGAGTGGTGTAGAGGGTACGGTGTACAGGGTACGGAGTGTTGTAGAGGGTACGGAGTGGTGTAGAGGGTTCAGTGTAGAGGGTACGGAGTGTGGAAGAGTGTCCGGAGTGTTGTAGGGGGTACGGATTGTTGTAGAGGGTACGGAGTGTTGTAGAGGTTACGGAGTGTTGTAGAGGGGACGGAGTGTTGTAGAGCGTACGGTGTAGACGGTACGGTGTAGAGGGTACGGAGTGTTGTAGTGGTTACGGAGTGTTGTAGAGGGTACGGAGTTTTGTAGAGGGTACAGAGTGTTGTAGAGGTTACGGAGTGTTTTAGAGGGTACGGAGTGTTTTAGAGGTTACGGTGTAGAGGTTACGCAGTGTTGTAGAGGGTACAGAGTGTTGTAGAGGGTACGGTGTTGAGGGTACGGAGTGTTGTAGAGGGTACGGAGTGTTGTAGAGGGTACGGAGTGTTGTAGAGGGTACGGTGTTGAGGGTACGGAGTGTTGTAGAGGGTACGGTGTTGAGGGTACGGAGTGTTGTAGAGGGTACGGAGTGTTGTAGAGGTTACGGAGTGTTGTAGAGGGTACGGACTGTTGTAGAGGGTACGGAGTGTTGTAGAGTGTACGGAGTGGTGAAGAGGGTACGGAGTGTTGTAGAGGGTACGGAGTGGTGTAGAGGGTACGGAGTGCTGTAGAGGGTATGGTGTAGAGGGTACGGAGTGTTGTAGAGGCTTCGGAGTTTTGCATAGGGTACGGAGTGTTGTAGAGTGTACGGAGTGTTGTAGCCGGTACGGTGTAGAGGGTACGGAGTGTTGTAGAGGGTACGGAGTGTTGTAGCGGGTACGGTGTAGAGGGTACGGTGTGGAGGGTACGGAGTGTTGTAGAGGGTACGGATTGTTGTAGAGGGTTCAGAGTGTTGTTGAGGGTACAGAGTTTTGTAGAGGGTACGGCGTGTTGTAGCGGGTACGGTGTAGAGGGTACGGAGTGTGGTAGAGGGTACGTAGTGTTGTAGAGGGTACAGAGTGTTGTAGAGGGTACGGAGTGTTGTAGAGGGTACGGAGTGTTGTAGCGGATACGGTGTAGAGGGTACGGTGTAGAGGGTACGGAGTGTTGTAGAGGGGATGGAGTGTTGTAGAGCGTCCGGTGTAGAAGGTACGGTGTAGAGGGTACGGAGTGTTGTAGAGGGTACGGAGTGTTGTAGAGGGTACGGACTGTTGTAGAGGGTACGGAGTGTTGTAGAGGGTACGGAGTGTTGAAGATGGTACGGTGTAGAGGGTACGGAGTGTTGTAGAGAATACGGAGTGTTGTAGAGGGTACGGAGTGTTGCAGAGGGTACGGAGTGTTGTAGTGGGTACGGAGTGTTGTAGAGGGTACGGAGTGTTGTAGAGGGTATGGATGTTGTAGAGGATACGGAGTGTTGTAGAGGGTATGGTGTAGAGGGTACGGAATGTTGTAGAGGTTACGGAGTGTTGTAGAGGGTAGGGAGTGGTGTAGAGGATACGGTGTAGAGGGTACGGAGTGTTGTAGAGGGTACGGAGTGCTGTAGAGTGTACGGAGTGTTGTAGAGGATACGGAGTGTTGTAGAGGGTACGGAGTGTTGTAGAGGGTACGGAGTGTTGTAGTGGGTACGGTGTAGAGGATACGGTGTAGAGGGTACGGTGTAGAGTGTACGGAGTGTTGTAGAGGATACGGAGAATTGTAGAGGGTACGGAGTGTTGTAGCGGGTACGGTGTAGAGGGTACGGTGTAGAGGGTACGGAGTGTTGTAGAGGGTACGGAGTGTTGTAGAGGGTACAGAGTGTTGTTGAGGGTACGGAGCTTTGTAGAGGGTACGGCGTGTTGTAGCGGGTATGGTGTAGAGGGTACGGAGTGTTGTAGAGGGTACGGAGTGTTGTAGAGGGTACAGAGTGTTGTAGAGGGTACGGAGTGTTGTAGAGGGTACGGAGTGTTGTAGCGGATACGGTGTAGAGGGTACGGTGTAGAGGGTACGGAGTGTTGCAGAGGGGACGGAGTGTTGTAGAGCGTACGGTGCAGACGGTACGGTGTAGAGGGTACGGAGTGTTGTAGAGGGTACGGAGTGTTGTAGAGGGTACGGAGTGTTGTAGAGGGTACGGTGTAGAGGGTACGGAGTGTTGTTGAGGGTATGGAGTGTTGTAGAGTGTACGGAGTGTTGTAGAGGGTACGGAGTGTTGTAGAGGGTATGGAGTGTTGTAGAGGGTACGGAGTGTTGTAGAGGGTATGGTGTAGAGGGTACAGAGTGTTGTAGAGGGTACGGAGTGTTGTAGAGGGTAAGAGTGGTGTAGAGGGTACGGTGTAGAGGGTACGGAGTGTAGTAGAGGGTACGGTGTGCTGTAGAGGGTACGGAGTGTTGTAGAGGGTACGGAGTTTTGTAGAGGGTACAGAGTGTTGTAGAGGGTACGGTGTAGAGGGTACGGTGTAGAGGGTATGGTGTAGAGGGTCCGGAGTGTTGTAGAGGGTACGGAATGTTGTAGAGGGTACGGAGTGTTGGAGACGGTACGGAGTGGTGTAGAGGATACGGTGTAGAGGGTACGGTGTAGAGGGTACGGTGTGTTGTAGAGGGTACGGAGTGTTGTAGTGGGTAAGGAGTGGTGTAGAGGGTACGGAGTGTTGTAGAGGGTACGGCGTATAGGGTACGGAGCGGTGTAGAGGGTACGGAGTGTTGTAGAGGGTACGGAGTGTTGTAGAGTGTACGGAGTGTTGTAGAGGGTACGGTGTTGAGGGTACGGAGTGTTGTAGAGGGTACGGAGTGTTGTAGAGGGTAGGGAGTGTTGTAGAGGGTACGGTTTTGAGGGTACGGAGTGTTGTAGAGGGTACGGAGTGTTGTAGAGGGTACGGAGTGTTGTAGAGTGTAAGGAGTGTTGTAGAGGGTATGGAGTGTTGTAGAGGTTACGGTGTAGAGTTTATGGAGTGTTGTAGAGGGTACGGAGTGTTGTAGAGTGTACAGAGTGTTGTAGAGGGTACGGTGTAGAGGGTACGGAGTGTTGTAGAGGGTATGGAGCGTTCTAGAGGGTATGGAGTGGTGTAGAGGGTACGGAGTGCTGTAGAGGGTACGGTGTAGAGGGTACGGAGTGTTGTAGATGGTACGGAGTGTTGCAGAGGGTACGGAGTGTTGTAGAGTGTACGGAGTGTTGTAGAGTGTATGGAGTGTTGTAGAGGGTACGGAGTGTTGTAGAGGGTACAGAGTGTTGTAGAGGGTACGGTTTAGAGGGTACGGAGTGTTGTAGAGGGTATGGAGTGTTGTAGAGGGTATGGAGTGGTGTAGAGAATACGGAGTGCAGTAGAGGGTACGGTGTAGAGGGTACGGAGAGTTGTAGAGGGTACGGAGTGTTGTAGGGGGTACGGAGTGCTGTAGAGGGTACGGTGTAGTGGGTACGGAGTGTTGTAGAGGGTACGGAGTGTTGTAGAGTGTACGGTGTTGAGGGTACGGAGTGTTGTAGAGGGTACGGAGTGTTGTAGAGGGTACGGACTGTTGTAGAGGGTACGGAGTGGTGTAGAGGGTACGGATTGTTGTAGAAGATACGGAGTGTTGTAGAGGGTACGGAGTAGACGGTACGGATTGTTGTAGAGGGTACGGATTGTTGTAGAGTTTACGGAGTGTTGTAGAGGGTACGGAGTGTTGTAGAGGGTATGTAGTGTTGTAGAGGGTACGGTGTAGAGGGTATGGAGTGTTGTATAGGGTACGGAGTGTTGTAGAGGGTACAGAGTGTTGTAGAGGGTACGGTGTAGAGGGTACGGAGTGTTGTAGAGGGTAAGGAGTGTTGTAGAGGGTACGGAGTGGTGTAGAGGGTACGGAGTGCTGTAGAGGGTACGGTGTAGAGGGTACGGAGTGTTGTAAAGGGTACAGAGTATTGTAGAGGGTACGGAATGTTGTTGAGGGTACGGTGTAGAGGGTAACGGAGTGTTGAAGAGGGTAAGGAGTGTTGTAGTGGGTACGGTGTAGAGGGTACGGAGTGTTGTAGAGGGTACGGAGTGTTGTAGAGGGTAGGGAGTGGTGTAGAGGGTACGGTGTAGAGGGTACGGAGTGTTGTAGATGGTACGGTGTAGAGGGTACGGAGTGTTGTAGAGGGTACGGATTGGTGTAGAGGGTACGGTGTACAGGGTACGGAGTGTTGTAGAGGGTACGGAGTGGTGTAGAGTGTACAGTGTAGAGGGTACGGAGTGTGGTAGAGTGTCCGGAGGTTTGTAGGGGATACGGAGTGTTGGAGAGGGTACGGAGTGTTGTAGAGGTTACGGAGTGTTGTAGAGGGGATGGAGTGTTGTAGAGCGTACGGTGTAGACGGTACGGTGTAGAGGGTACGGAGTGTTGTAGTGGGTACGGAGTGTTGTAGAGGGTACGGAGTGTTGTAGAGGGTACGGAGTGTTGTAGAGGGTACGGAGTGTTGTAGAGGGTACGGAGTGTTGTAGAGGGTTCGGAGTGTTGTAGAGGGTACGGTGTAGAGGGTACGGAGTGTTGTAGAGGGTACGGAGAGTTGTAGAGGGTACGGAGTGTTGTGGAAGGTACGGAGTGTTGTAGCAGGTACGGTGTAGAGGGTACAGAGTTTTGTAGAGGGTACGGAGTGTTGTAGCTGGTACGGTGTAGAGGGTACGGAGTGTTGTAGAGGGTACGGATTGGTGTAGAGGGTACGGAGTTTTGTAGAGGGTATGGAGTGTTGTAGAGGGTACGGAGTGTTGGAGAGGGTATGGAGTGGTGTAGAGGGTACGGTGTAGAGGGTACGGAGCGTTGTAGAGGGTACGGAGTGTTGTAGAGGGTACGGAGTGTTGTAGAGGATACGGAGTGTTGCAGAGGGTACGGTGTACAGTGTACGGAGTGTTTTAGAGGGTACACAGTGTTGTAGAGGGTACGGAGTGTTGTAGAGGGTACGGTGTAGAGGTTACGGAGTGTTGCAGAGGGTACGGAAAGTTGTAGAGGGTACGGAGTGTTGTGGAGGGTACGGAGTGTTGTAGCGGGTACGGTGTAGAGGGTACGGAGTGTTGTAGAGGGTACGAAGTGGTGTAGAGGGTACGGAGTGTTGTAGAGGGTATGGAGTGTTGTAGAGGGTACGGAGTGTTGTAGAGGGTATGGAGTGGTGTAGAGGGTACGGTGCAGAGGGTACGGAGTGTTGTAGAGGGTACGGAGTGTTGTAGAGGGTACGGAGTGTTGTAGAGGGTACGGAGTGTTGTAGAGGGTACGGTGTAGAGGGTAATTAGTGTTGTAGAGGGTACGGTGTAGAGGGTACGGAGTGTTGTAGAGGGTATGGAGTGTTGTAGAGGGGATGGTGTGCTGTAGATGGTACGGAGTGCTGTAGAGGGTACGGAGTGCTGTAGAGGGTATGGTGTAGAGGGTACGGAGTTTTGCAGAGGGTACGGAGTGTTGCAGAGGGTACGGAGTGTTGTAGAGTGTACGGAGTGTTGTAGAGGGTATGGAGTGTTGTAGAGGGTACGGTGTAGAGGGTATGGAGTGTTGTAGAGGGTACGGAGTGTTGTAGAGGGTACAGAGTGTTGTAGAGGGTACGGTTTAGAGGGTACGGAGTGTTGTAGAGGGTATGGAGTGGTGTAGAGGGTACGGAATGCTGTAGAGGGTACGGTGTAGAGGATACGGAGTGTTGTAGAGGGTACGTAGTGTTGTAGGGGGTACGGAGTGTTGTAGAGGGTACGGTGTAGAGGTTACGGAGTGTTGTAGAGGGTACGGAGTGTTGTAGAGGGTACGGTGTTGAGGGTACGGAGTGTTGTAGTGGGTACGGAGTGTTGTAGAGGTTACGGACTGTTGTAGAGGGTACGGAGTGGTGTAGAGGGTACGGAGTGTTGTAGAGGGTACGGAGTGTTGTAGAGGGTACGGTGTAGAGGGTACGGATTGTTGTAGTGGGTACGTATTGTTGTAGAGGTTACGGAGTGTTGTAGAGGTTACGGAGTGTTGTAGAGGGTGCAGAGTGTTGTAGAGGGTACGGTGTAGAGGGTGCGGAGTGTTGTAGAGGGTACGGAGTGTTGTAGAGGGTACGGAGTGCTGTAGAGGGTACGGAGTGCTGTAGAGGGTACGGTGTAGAGGGTACGGAGTGTTGTAGAGGGGACGGAGTGTTGTAGAGGGTACGGAGTGTTGTAGAGGGTACGGTGTAGAGGGTTACGGAGTGTTGTAGAGGGAAAGGAGTGTTGTAGAGTGTACGGTGTAGAGGGTACGGAGTGTTGTAGAGGTTACAGAGTGTTGTAGAGGTTACGGAGTGTTGTAGAGGGTATGTAGTGTTGTAGAGGGTACGGTGTAGAGGGTATGGAGTGTTGTAGAGGGTACGGAGTGTTGTAGAGGGTGCAGAGTGTTGTAGAGGGTACGGTGTAGAGGGTGCGGAGTGTTGTAGAGGGTACGGAGTGTTGTAGAGGGTACGGAGTGCTGTAGAGGGTACGGAGTGCTGTAGAGGGTACGGTGTAGAGGGTACTGAGTGTTGTAGAGGGGACGGAGTGTTGTAGAGGGTACGGAGTGTTGTAGAGGGTACGGTGTAGAGGGTTACGGAGTGTTGTAGAGGGAAAGGAGTGTTGTAGAGGGTACGGTGTAGAGGGTACGGAGTGTTGTGGAGGGTACGGAGTGTTGTAGAGGTTAGGGAGTGGTGTAGAGGGTACGGTGTAGAGGGTACGGAGTGTTGTAGAGGGTACGGTGTAGAGGGTACGGAGTGTTGTAGAGGATACGGAGTGGTGTAGAGGGTACGGTGTACAGGGTACGGAGTGTTGTATTGGGTAAGGAGTGTTGTAGAGGGTACGTAGAGTTGTAGAGGGTACGGAGTGTTGTAGACGGTACGGAGTGTTGTAGCGGGTACGGTGTAGAGGGTACGGTGTAGATGGTACGGAGTGTTGTAGAGGGTACGGAGTGTTGTATAGGGTACAGAGTGTTGTTGAGGGTACGGCGTTTTGTAGAGGGTACGGCGTGTTGTAGCGGGTACGGTGTAGAGGGTACGGAGTGTTGTAGAGGGTACGGAGTGTTGTAGAGGGTACAGAGTGTTGTAGAGGGTACGGAGTGTTGTAGAGGGTACGGAGTGTTGTAGCGGATACGGTGTAGAGGGTACGGTGTAGAGGGTACGGAGTGTTGTAGAGGGGACGGAGTGTTGTAGAGCGTCCGGTGTAGAAGGTACGGTGTAGAGGGTACGGAGTGTTGTAGAGGGTACGGAATGTTGTAGAGGGTACGGAGTGTTGTAGAGGGTACGGAGTGTTGTAGAGGGTACAGAGTGCTGAAGATGGTACGGTGTAGAGGGTACGGAGTGGTGTAGAGGGTACGGAGTGTTGTAGAGGGTATGGAGTGTTGTAGAGTGTACGGAGTGTTGTAGAGGGTATGGAGTGTTGTAGAGGGTACGGAGTGTTGTAGAGGGAACGGAGTGTTGTAGAGGGTACGGTGTAGAGGGTACTTAGTGTTGTAGAGGGTACGGAGTGGTGTAGAGGGTACGGTGTACAGGGTACGGAGTGTTGTAGAGGGTACGGAGTGGTGTAGAGGGTTCAGTGTAGAGGGTACGGAGTGTGGTAGAGTGTCCGGAGTGTTGTAGGGGGTACGGATTGTTGTAGAGGGTACGGAGTGTTGTAGAGGTTACGGAGTGTTGTAGAGGGGACGGAGTGTTGTAGAGCGTACGGTGTAGACGGTACGGTGTAGAGGGTACGGAGTGTTGTAGTGGTTACGGAGTGTTGTAGAGGGTACGGAGTTTTGTAGAGGGTACAGAGTGTTGTAGAGGTTACGGAGTGTTTTAGAGGGTACGGAGTGTTTTAGAGGTTACGGTGTAGAGGTTACGCAGTGTTGTAGAGGGTACAGAGTGTTGTAGAGGGTACGGTGTTGAGGGTACGGAGTGTTGTAGAGGGTACGGAGTGTTGTAGAGGGTACGGAGTGTTGTAGAGGGTACGGTGTTGAGGGTACGGAGTGTTGTAGAGGGTACGGTGTTGAGGGTACGGAGTGTTGTAGAGGGTACGGAGTGTTGTAGAGGGTACGGAGTGTTGTAGAGGGTACGGAGTGTTGTAGAGTGTACGGAGTGGTGAAGAGGGTACGGAGTGTTGTAGAGGGTACGGAGTGGTGTAGAGGGTACGGAGTGCTGTAGAGGGTATGGTGTAGAGGGTACGGAGTGTTGTAGAGGCTTCGGAGTTTTGCATAGGGTACGGAGTGTTGTAGAGTGTACGGAGTGTTGTAGCCGGTACGGTGTAGAGGGTACGGAGTCTTGTAGAGGGTACGGAGTGTTGTATAGTGTACGGAGTGTTGTAGAGGATACGGAGTGGTGTACAGGGTACGGAGTGTTGTAGAGGGTACACAGTGTTGTAGAGGGTACGGAGTGTTGTAGAGGGTACGGTGTAGAGGGTACGGAGTGTTACAGATGGTACGGAGAGTTGTAGAGGGCACGGAGTGTTGTGGAGGGTACGGAGTGTTGTAGCGGGTACGGTGTAGCGGGTACGGAGTGTTGTAGAGGGTACGGAGTGGTATAGAGGGTACGGAGTGTTGAAGAGGGTATGGAGTGTTGTAGAGGGTACGGAGTGTTGTAGAGGGTAAGGAGTGGTGTAGAGGGTACGGTGTAGAGGGTACGGAGCGTTGTAGAGGGTACGGAGTGTTGTAGAGTTTACGGAGTGCTGTAGAGTGTACAGGGTGTTGTAGAGGATACGGAGTGTTGTAGAGGGTACGGAGTGTTGTAGAGGGTAAGGAGTGGTGTAGAGGGTACGGTGTAGAGGGTACGGAGCGTTGTAGAGGGTACGGAGTGTTGTAGAGTTTACGGAGTGCTGTAGAGTGTACGGGGTGTTGTAGAGGATACGGAGTGTTGTAGAGGGTACGGTGTTCAGGGTACGGAGTGTTGTAGAGGGTACAGAGTGTTGTAGAGGGTACGGAGTGTTGTAGAGGGTACGGAGTGTTGTATAGGGTACGGAGTGTTGGAGAGGGTGCAGAGTGTTGTAGAGGGGAAGGAGCGTTGTAGAGGGTACGGAGTGTTGTAGAGGGTACGGTGTAGAGGGTACGGAGTGTTGTAGAGGGTACGTAGAGTTGTAGAGGGTACGGAGTGTTGTAGACGGTACGGAGTGTTGTAGCCGGTACGGTGTAGAGGGTACGGAGTGTTGTAGAGGGTACGGAGTGTTGTAGAGGGTACAGAGTGTTGTTGAGGGTACAGAGTTTTGTAGAGGGTACGGCGTGTTGTAGCGGGTACGGTGTATAGGGTACGGAGTGTGGTAGAGGGTACGTAGTGTTGTAGAGGGTACAGAGTGTTGTAGAGGGTACAGAGTGTTGTAGAGGGTACGGAGTGTTGTAGCGGATACGGTGTAGAGGGTACGGTGTAAAGGGTACGGAGTGTTGTAGAGGGGACGGAGTGTTGTAGAGCGTCCGGTGTAGAAGGTACGGTGTAGAGGGTACGGAGTGTTGTCGAGGGTACGGAGTGTTGTAGAGGGTACGGTGTACAGGGTACGGAGTGTTGTATAGGGTACGGAGTGTTGGAGAGGGTACAGAGTGTTGTAGAGGGGAAGGAGTGTTGTAGAGGGTACGGAGTGTTGTAGAGGGTTCGGAGTGTTGTAGAGGGTACGGTGTAGAGGGTACGGAGTGTTGTAGAGGGTACGTAGAGTTGTAGAGGGTACGGAGTGTTGTAGACGGTACGGAGTTTTGTAGCCGGTACGGTGTAGAGGGTACGGAGTGTTGTAGAGGGTACGGAGTGTTGTAGCGGGTACGGTGAAGAGGGTACGGTGTAGAGGGTACGGAGTGTTGTAGAGGGTACGGAGTGTTGTAGAGGATACAGAGTGTTGTTGAGGGTACAGAGTTTTGTAGAGGGTACGGCGTGTTGTAGCGGGTACGGTGTATAGGGTACGGAGTGTGGTAGAGGGTACGTAGTGTTGTAGAGGGTACAGAGTGTTGTAGAGGGTACGGAGTGTTGTAGAGGGTACGGAGTGTTGTAGCGGATACGGTGTAGAGGGTACGGTGTAGAGGGTACGGAGTGTTGTAGAGGGGACGGAGTGTTGTAGAGCGTCCGGTGTAGAAGGTACGGTGTAGAGGGCACGGAGTGTTGTAGAGGGTACGGAGTGTTGTAGAGGGTATGGAGTGTTGTAGAGGGTACGGAGTGTTGTAGAGGGTACGGAGTGTTGTAGAGGGTACGGAATGTGGTAGAGGGTACGGAGTGTTGGAGAGGGTAAGGAGTGGTGTAGAGGATACGGTGTAGAGGGTACGGTGTAGAGGGTACGGTGTGTTGTAGAGGGTGCGGAGTGTTGTAGTGTGTAAGGAGTGGTGTAGAGGGTACAGAGTGTGGTAGAGGGTACGGAGTGATGTAGAGGTAACATAGTGTTGTGGAGGTTACGGTCTAGAGGGTACTGAGTGTTGCAGAGGGTACGGTGTAGAGGGTCCGGAGTGTTGTAGAGGGTATGGAGTGATGTCGAGGGTACGGTGTAGAGGGTACGGAGTGTTGTAGAGGGTAAGGAGTGTTGTGGAGGGTACGGAGTGTTGTAGAGGGTATGGAGTGGTGAAGAGGGTACGGTGTAGAGGGTACGGAGCGTTGTAGAGGGTACGGAGTGTTGTAGAGGGTACGGAGTGTTGTAGAGGGTACGGAGTGTTGTAGAGGGTACGGTGTAGAGGGTACGGAGTGTTGTACAGGGTACGGAGTGTTGTAGAGGGTACGGAGTGTTGTAGAGTGTACGGAGTGTTGTAGAGTGTATGGAGTGTTGTAGAGGTTACGGTGTAGAGGGTATGGAGTGTTGTAGAGGGTACGGAGTGTTGTAGAGGGTACAGAGTGTTGTAGAGGGTACGGTGTAGAGGGTACGGAGTGTTGTAGAGGGTATGGAGTGTTCTAGAGGGTATGGAGTGCTGTAGAGGGTACGGAGTGCTGTAGAGGGTACGTTGTAGAGGCTACGGAGTGTTGTAGAGGGTACGGAGTGTTGCAGAGGGTACGGAGTGTTGTAGAGTGTACGGAGTGTTGTAGAGGGTATGGAGTGTTGTAGAGGGTACGGAGTGTTGTAGAGGGTACGGTGTTGAGGGTACGGAGTGTTGTAGAGGGTACGGAGTGTTGTAGAGGGTACGGACTGTTGTAGAGGGTACGGAGTGGTGTAGAGGGTACGGAGTGTTGTAGAGGATACGGAGTGTTGTAGAGGGTACGGTGTAGGCGGTACGGATTGTTGTAGAGGGTACGGATTGTTGTAGAGTTTACGGAGTGTTGTAGAGGGTACGGAGTGTTGTAGAGGGTACGTAGTGTTGTAGAGGGTTCGGTGTAGAGGGTATGGAGTGTTGTATAGGGTACGGAGTGTTGTAGAGGGTACAGAGTGTTGTAGAGGGTACGGTGTAGAGGGTACGGAGTGTTGTAGAGGGTAAGGAGTGTTGTAGAGGTTACGGAGTGTTGTAGAGGGGACGGAGTGTTGTAGAGCGTACGGTGTAGACGGTACGGTGTAGAGGGTACGGAGTGTTGTAGTGGTTACGGAGTGTTGTAGAGGGTACGGAGTTTTGTAGAGGGTACAGAGTGTTGTAGAGGTTACGGAGTGTTTTAGAGGGTACGGAGTGTTTTAGAGGTTACGGTGTAGAGGTTACGCAGTGTTGTAGAGGGTACAGAGTGTTGTAGAGGGTACGGTGTTGAGGGTACGGAGTGTTGTAGAGGGTACGGAGTGTTGTAGAGGGTACGGAGTGTTGTAGAGGGTACGGTGTTGAGGGTACGGAGTGTTGTAGAGGGTACGGTGTTGAGGGTACGGAGTGTTGTAGAGGGTACGGAGTGTTGTAGAGGGTACGGAGTGTTGTAGAGGGTACGGAGTGTTGTAGAGTGTACGGAGTGGTGAAGAGGGTACGGAGTGTTGTAGAGGGTACGGAGTGGTGTAGAGGGTACGGAGTGCTGTAGAGGGTATGGTGTAGAGGGTACGGAGTGTTGTAGAGGCTTCGGAGTTTTGCATAGGGTACGGAGTGTTGTAGAGTGTACGGAGTGTTGTAGCCGGTACGGTGTAGAGGGTACGGAGTCTTGTAGAGGGTACGGAGTGTTGTATAGTGTACGGAGTGTTGTAGAGGATACGGAGTGGTGTACAGGGTACGGAGTGTTGTAGAGGGTACACAGTGTTGTAGAGGGTACGGAGTGTTGTAGAGGGTACGGTGTAGAGGGTACGGAGTGTTACAGATGGTACGGAGAGTTGTAGAGGGTACGGAGTGTTGTGGAGGGTACGGAGTATTGTAGCGGGTACGGTGTAGCGGGTACGGAGTGTTGTAGAGGGTACGGAGTGGTATAGAGGGTACGGAGTGTTGAAGAGGGTATGGAGTGTTGTAGAGGGTACGGAGTGTTGTAGAGGGTAAGGAGTGGTGTAGAGGGTACGGTGTAGAGGGTACGGAGCGTTGTAGAGGGTACGGAGTGTTGTAGAGTTTACGGAGTGCTGTAGAGTGTACGGGGTGTTGTAGAGGATACGGAGTGTTGTAGAGGGTACGGAGTGTTGTAGAGGGTAAGGAGTGGTGTAGAGGGTACGGTGTAGAGGGTACGGAGCGTTGTAGAGGGTACGGAGTGTTGTAGAGTTTACGGAGTGCTGTAGAGTGTACGGGGTGTTGTAGAGGATACGGAGTGTTGTAGAGGGTACGGTGTTCAGGGTACGTAGTGTTGTAGAGGGTTCGGTGTAGAGGGTATGGAGTGTTGTATAGGGTACGGAGTGTTGTAGAGGGTACAGAGTGTTGTAGAGGGTACGGTGTAGAGGGTACGGAGTGTGGTAGAGTGTCCGGAGTGTTGTAGGGGGTACGGATTGTTGTAGAGGGTACGGAGTGTTGTAGAGGTTACGGAGTGTTGTAGAGGGGACGGAGTGTTGTAGAGCGTACGGTGTAGACGGTACGGTGTAGAGGGTACGGAGTGTTGTAGTGGTTACGGAGTGTTGTAGAGGGTACGGAGTTTTGTAGAGGGTACAGAGTGTTGTAGAGGTTACGGAGTGTTTTAGAGGGTACGGAGTGTTTTAGAGGTTACGGTGTAGAGGTTACGCAGTGTTGTAGAGGGTACAGAGTGTTGTAGAGGGTACGGTGTTGAGGGTACGGAGTGTTGTAGAGGGTACGGAGTGTTGTAGAGGGTACGGAGTGTTGTAGAGGGTACGGTGTTGAGGGTACGGAGTGTTGTAGAGGGTACGGTGTTGAGGGTACGGAGTGTTGTAGAGGGTACGGAGTGTTGTAGAGGGTACGGAGTGTTGTAGAGGGTACGGAGTGTTGTAGAGTGTACGGAGTGGTGAAGAGGGTACGGAGTGTTGTAGAGGGTACGGAGTGGTGTAGAGGGTACGGAGTGCTGTAGAGGGTATGGTGTAGAGGGTACGGAGTGTTGTAGAGGCTTCGGAGTTTTGCATAGGGTACGGAGTGTTGTAGAGTGTACGGAGTGTTGTAGCCGGTACGGTGTAGAGGGTACGGAGTCTTGTAGAGGGTACGGAGTGTTGTATAGTGTACGGAGTGTTGTAGAGGATACGGAGTGGTGTACAGGGTACGGAGTGTTGTAGAGGGTACACAGTGTTGTAGAGGGTACGGAGTGTTGTAGAGGTTACGGTGTAGAGGGTACGGAGTGTTACAGATGGTACGGAGAGTTGTAGAGGGTACGGAGTGTTGTGGAGGGTACGGAGTGTTGTAGCGGGTACGGTGTAGCGGGTACGGAGTGTTGTAGAGGGTACGGAGTGGTATAGAGGGTACGGAGTGTTGAAGAGGGTATGGAGTGTTGTAGAGGGTACGGAGTGTTGTAGAGGGTAAGGAGTGGTGTAGAGTGTACGGTGTAGAGGGTACGGAGCGTTGTAGAGGGTACGGAGTGTTGTAGAGTTTACGGAGTGCTGTAGAGTATACGGGGTGTTGTAGAGGATACGGAGTGTTGTAGAGGGTACGGAGTGTTGTAGAGGGTAAGGAGTGGTGTAGAGGGTACGGTGTAGAGGGTACGGAGCGTTGTAGAGGGTACGGAGTGTTGTAGAGTTTACGGAGTGCTGTAGAGTGTACGGGGTGTTGTAGAGGATACGGAGTGTTGTAGAGGGTACGGTGTTCAGGGTACGGAGTGTTGTAGAGGGTACAGAGTGTTGTAGAGGGTACGGAGTGTTGTAGAGGGTACGGAGTGTTGTATAGGGTACGGAGTGTTGGAGAGGGTGCAGAGTGTTGTAGAGGGGAAGGAGCGTTGTAGAGGGTACGGAGTGTTGTAGAGGGTACGGTGTAGAGGGTACGGAGTGTTGTAGAGGGTACGTAGAGTTGTAGAGGGTACGGAGTGTTGTAGACGGTACGGAGTGTTGTAGCCGGTACGGTGTAGAGGGTACGGAGTGTTGTAGAGGGTACGGAGTGTTGTAGAGGGTACAGAGTGTTGTTGAGGGTACAGAGTTTTGTAGAGGGTACGGCGTGTTGTAGCGGGTACGGTGTATAGGGTACGGAGTGTGGTAGAGGGTACGTAGTGTTATAGAGGGTACAGAGTGTTGTAGAGGGTACAGAGTGTTGTAGAGGGTACGGAGTGTTGTAGCGGATACGGTGTAGAGGGTACGGTGTAAAGGGTACGGAGTGTTGTAGAGGGGACGGAGTGTTGTAGAGCGTCCGGTGTAGAAGGTACGGTGTAGAGGGTACGGAGTGTTGTCGAGGGTACGGAGTGTTGTAGAGGGTACGGTGTACAGGGTACGGAGTGTTGTATAGGGTACGGAGTGTTGGAGAGGGTACAGAGTGTTGCAGAGGGGAAGGAGTGTTGTAGAGGGTACGGAGTGTTGTAGAGGGTTCGGAGTGTTGTAGAGGGTACGGTGTAGAGGGTACGGAGTGTTGTAGAGGGTACGTAGAGTTGTAGAGGGTACGGAGTGTTGTAGACGGTACGGAGTGTTGTAGCCGGTACGGTGTAGAGGGTACGGAGTGTTGTAGAGGGTACGGAGTGTTGTAGCGGGTACGGTGTAGAGGGTACGGTGTAGAGGGTACGGAGTGTTGTAGAGGGTACGGAGTGTTGTAGAGGATACAGAGTGTTGTTGAGGGTACAGAGTTTTGTAGAGGGTACGGCGTGTTGTAGCGGGTACGGTGTATAGGGTACGGAGTGTGGTAGAGGGTACGTAGTGTTGTAGAGGGTACAGAGTGTTGTAGAGGGTACGGAGTGTTGTAGAGGGTACGGAGTGTTGTAGCGGATACGGTGTAGAGGGTACGGTGTAGAGGGTACGGAGTGTTGTAGAGGGGACGGAGTGTTGTAGAGCGTCCGGTGTAGAAGGTACGGTGTAGAGGGCACGGAGTGTTGTAGAGGGTACGGAGTGTTGTAGAGGGTACGGAGTGTTGTAGAGGGTACGGAGTGTTGTAGAGGGTACGGAATGTGGTAGAGGGTACGGAGTGTTGGAGAGGGTAAGGAGTGGTGTAGAGGATACGGTGTAGAGGGTACGGTGTAGAGGGTACGGTGTGTTGTAGAGGGTGCGGAGTGTTGTAGTGTGTAAGGAGTGGTGTAGAGGGTACAGAGTGTGGTAGAGGGTACGGAGTGATGTAGAGGTAACATAGTGTTGTGGAGGTTACGGTCTAGAGGGTACTGAGTGTTGCAGAGGGTACGGTGTAGAGGGTCCGGAGTGTTGTAGAGGGTATGGAGTGATGTCGAGGGTACGGTGTAGAGGGTACGGAGTGTTGTAGAGGGTAAGGAGTGTTGTGGAGGGTACGGAGTGTTGTAGAGGGTATGGAGTGGTGAAGAGGGTACGGTGTAGAGGGTACGGAGCGTTGTAGAGGGTACGGAGTGTTGAAGAGGGTACGGATTGTTGTAGAGGGTACGGTGTAGAGGGTACGGAGTGTTGTACAGGGTACGGAGTGTTGTAGAGGGTACGGAGTGTTGTAGAGGGTACGGAGTGTTGTAGAGTGTACGGAGTGTTGTAGAGTGTATGGAGTGTTGTAGAGGTTACGGTGTAGAGGGTATGGAGTGTTGTAGAGGGTACGGAGTGTTGTAGAGGGTACAGTGTGTTGTAGAGGGTACGGTGTAGAGGGTACGGAGTGTTGTAGAGGGTATGGAGTGTTCTAGAGGGTATGGAGTGCTGTAGAGGGTACGGAGTGCTGTAGAGGGTACGTTGTAGAGGCTACGGAGTGTTGTAGAGGGTACGGAGTGTTGCAGAGGGTACGGAGTGTTGTAGAGTGTACGGAGTGTTGTAGAGGGTATGGAGTGTTGTAGAGGGTACGGAGTGTTGTAGAGGGTACGGTGTTGAGGGTACGGAGTGTTGTAGAGGGTACGGAGTGTTGTAGAGGGTACGGACTGTTGTAGAGGGTACGGAGTGGTGTAGAGGGTACGGAGTGTTGTAGAGGATACGGAGTGTTGTAGAGGGTACGGTGTAGGCGGTACGGATTGTTGTAGAGGGTACGGATTGTTGTAGAGTTTACGGAGTGTTGTAGAGGGTACGGAGTGTTGTAGAGGGTACGTAGTGTTGTAGAGGGTTCGGTGTAGAGGGTATGGAGTGTTGTATAGGGTACGGAGTGTTGTAGAGGGTACAGAGTGTTGTAGAGGGTACGGTGTAGAGGGTACGGAGTGTTGTAGAGGGTAAGGAGTGTTGTAGAGGGTACGGAGTGGTGTAGAGGGTACGAAGTGCTGTAGAGGGTACGGTGTAGAGGGTACGGAGTGTTGTAAAGGGTACGGAGTATTGTAGAGGGTACGGAATGTTGTAGAGGGTACGGTGTAGAGGGTTACGGAGTGTTGTAGAGGGTAAGGAGTGTTGTAGAGGGTACGGTGTAGAGGGTACGGAGTGTTGTAGAGGGTACGGAGTGTTGTAGAGGGTAGGGAGTGGTGTAGAGGGTACGGTGTAGAGGGTACGGAGTGTTGTAGAGGGTACGGTGTAGAGGTTACGGAGTGTTGTAGAGGGTACGGAGTGGTGTAGAGGGTACGGTGTACAGGGTACGGAGTGTTGTAGAGGGTACGGAGTGGTGTAGAGGGTACAGTGTAGAGGGTACGGAGTGTTGTAGAGGGTGTAGAGGGTACAGTGTAGAGGGTACGGAGTGTGGTAGAGTGTCCGGAGGTTTGTAGGGGGTACGGAGTGTTGTAGAGGGTACGGAGTGTTGTAGAGGTTACGGAGTGTTGTAGAGGGGATGGAGTGTTGTAGAGCCTACGGTGTAGACGGTACGGTGTAGAGGGTACGGAGTGTTGTAGTGGGTACGGAGTGTTGTAGAGGGTACGGAGTGTTGTAGAGGGTACGGAGTGTTGTAGAGGGTACGGAGTGTTTTAGAGGGTACGGAGTGTTTTAGAGGGTACGGTGTAGAGGGTACGGAGAGTTGTAGAGGGTACGGAGTGTTGTAGAGTGTACGGAGTGTTGTAGAGTGTACGGAGTGTTGTAGAGTGTATGGAGTGTTGTAGAGGGTACGGAGTGTTGTAGAGGGTACGGTGTAGAGGGTACGGAGTGTTGTAGAGGGTACGGTGTAGAGGGTACGGAGTGTTGTAGAGGGTACGGAGTGTTGTAGAGGGTACGGAGTTGTGTAGAGGTTACGGTGTAGAGGGTACGGAGTGTGGTGGAGGGTACGGAGTGCTGTAGAGGGTACGGAGTGTTGTAGAGGATACGGAGTGTTGTAGAGGGTACGGAATGTGGTAGAGTGTACGGAGTGTTGGAGAGGGTAAGGAGTGGTGTAGAGGATACGGTGTAGAGGGTACGGTGTGTTGTAGAGGGTGCGGAGTGTTGTAGTGGGTAAGGAGTGGTTTAGAGGGTACAGAGTGTGGTAGAGGGTACGGAGTGATGTAGAGGTAACATAGTGTTGTGGAGGTTACGGTGTAGAGGGTACTGAGTGTTGTAGAGGGTACGGTGTAGAGGGTCCGGAGTGTTGTAGAGGGTATGGAGTGATGTAGAGGGTACGGTGTAGAGGGTACGGAGTGTTGTAGAGGGTAAGGAGTGTTGTGGAGGGTACGGAGTGTTGTAGAGGGTATGGAGTGGTGAAGAGGGTACGGTGTAGAGGGTACGGAGCGTTGTAGAGGGTACGGAGTGTTGTAGAGGGTACGGAGTGTTGTAGAGGGTACGGAGTGTTGTAGAGGGTACGGTGTAGAGGGTACGGAGTGTTGTACAGGGTATGGAGTGTTGTAGAGGGTACGGAGTGTAGTAGAGGGTACGGAGTGTTGTAGAGGGTATGGAGTGTTGGAGAGGGTACAGAGTGTTGTAGAGGGGGAGGAGTGTTGTAGAGGGTACGGAGTGTTGTAGAGGGTTCCAGATGTTGTAGAGGGTACGGTGTAGTGGGTACGGAGTGTTGTAGAGGGTACGGAGAGTTGTAGAGGGTACGGAGTGTTGTGGAGAGTACGGAGTGTTGTAGCGGGTACGGTGTAGAGGGTACGGAGTTTTGTAGAGGGTACGGAGTGTTGTAGCTGATACGGTGTAGAGGGTACGGAGTGTTGTAGAGGGTACGGATTGGTGTAGAGGGTACGGAGTTTTGTAGAGGGTATGGAGTGTTGTAGAGGGTACGGAGTGGTGTAGAGGGTACGGTGTAGAGGGTACGGAGCGTTGTAGAGGGTACGGAGTGTTGTAGAGGGTACGGAGTGTTGTATAGTGTACGGAGTGTTGTAGAGGATACGGAGTGTTGCAGAGGGTACGGTGTACAGGGTACGGAGTGTTGTAGAGGGTACACAGTGTTGTAGAGGGTACGGAGTGTTGTAGAGGGTACGGTGTAGAGGGTACGGAGTGTTGCAGATGGTACGGAGAGTTGTAGAGGGTACGGAGTGTTGTGGAGGGTACGGAGTGTTGTAGCGGGTACGGTGTAGAGGGTACGGAGTGTTGTAGAGGGTACGGAGTGGTGTAGAGGGTACGGAGTGTTGTAGAGGGTATGGAGTGTTGTAGAGGGTACGGAGTGTTGTAGAGGGTACAGAGTGTTGTAGAGGGTATGGAGTGTTCTAGAGGGTATGGAGTGCTGTAGAGGGTACGGAGTGCTGTAGAGGGTACGTTGTAGAGGGTACGGAGTGTTGTAGAGGGTACGGAGTGTTGCAGAGGGTACGGAGTGTTGTAGAGTGTACGGAGTGTTGTAGAGGGTATGGAGTGTTGTAGAGGGTACGGAGTGTTGTAGAGGGTACGGTGTTGAGGGTACGGAGTGTTGTAGAGGGTACGGAGTGTTGTAGAGGGTACGGACTGTTGTAGAGGGTACGGAGTGGTGTAGAGGGTACGGAGTGTTGTAGAGGATACGGAGTGTTGTAGAGGGTACGGTGTAGGCGGTACGGATTGTTGTAGAGGGTACGGATTGTTGTAGAGTTTACGGAGTGTTGTAGAGGGTACGAAGTGTTGTAGAGGGTACGTAGTGTTGTAGAGGGTTCGGTGTAGAGGGTATGGAGTGTTGTATAGGGTACGGAGTGTTGTAGAGGGTACAGAGTGTTGTAGAGGGTACGGTGTAGAGGGTACGGAGTGTTGTAGAGGGTAAGGAGTGTTGTAGAGGGTACGGAGTGGTGTAGAGGGTACGTAGTGCTGTAGAGGGTACGGTGTAGAGGGTACGGAGTGTTGTAAAGGGTACGGAGTATTGTAGAGGGTACGGAATGTTGTAGAGGGTACGGTGTAGAGGGTTACGGAGTGTTGTAGAGGGTAAGGAGTGTTGTAGAGGGTACGGTGTAGAGGGTACGGAGTGTTGTAGAGGGTACGGAGTGTTGTAGAGGGTAGGGAGTGGTGTAGAGGGTACGGTGTAGAGGGTACGGAGTGTTGTAGAGGGTACGGTGTAGAGGTTACGGAGTGTTGTAGAGGGTACGGAGTGGTGTAGAGGGTACGGTGTACAGGGTACGGAGTGTTGTAGAGGGTACGGAGTGGTGTAGAGGGTACAGTGTAGAGGGTACGGAGTGTTGTAGAGGGTGTAGAGGGTACAGTGTAGAGGGTACGGAGTGTGGTAGAGTGTCCGGAGATTTGTAGGGGGTACGGAGTGTTGTAGAGGGTACGGAGTGTTGTAGAGGTTACGGAGTGTTGTAGAGGGGATGGAGTGTTGTAGAGCGTACGGTGTAGACGGTACGGTGTAGAGGGTACGGAGTGTTGTAGTGGGTACGGAGTGTTGTAGAGGGTACGGAGTGTTGTAGAGGGTACGGAGTGTTGTAGAGGGTACGGAGTGTTGTAGAGGGTACGTAGTGTTGTAGAGGGTTCGGTGTAGAGGGTATGGAGTGTTGTATAGGGTACGGAGTGTTGTAGAGGGTACAGAGTGTTGTAGAGGGTACGGTGTAGAGGGTACGGAGTGTTGTAGAGGGTAAGGAGTGTTGTAGAGGGTACGGAGTGGTGTAGAGGGTACGGAGTGCTGTAGAGGGTACGGAGTGTTGTAAAGGGTACGGAGTATTGTAGAGGGTACGGAATGTTGTAGAGGGTACGGTGTAGAGGGTTACGGAGTGTTGTAGAGGGTAAGGAGTGTTGTAGAGGGTACGGTGTAGAGGGTACGGAGTGTTGTAGAGGGTACGGAGTGTTGTAGAGGGAACGGAGTGTTGTAGAGGGTACGGTGTAGAGGGTACTTAGTGTTGTAGAGGGTACGGAGTGGTGTAGAGGGTACGGTGTACAGGGTACGGAGTTTTGTAAAGGGTACGGAGTGGTGTAGAGGGTTCAGTGTAGAGGGTACGGAGTGTGGTAGAGTGTCCGGAGTGTTGTAGGGGGTACGGATTGTTGTAGAGGGTACGGAGTGTTGTAGAGGTTACGGAGTGTTGTAGAGGGGACGGAGTGTTGTAGAGCGTACGGTGTAGACGGTACGGTGTAGAGGGTACGGAGTGTTGTAGTGGTTACGGAGTGTTGTAGAGGGTACGGAGTTTTGTAGAGGGTACAGAGTGTTGTAGAGGTTACGGAGTGTTTTAGAGGGTACGGAGTGTTTTAGAGGTTACGGTGTAGAGGTTACGCAGTGTTGTAGAGGGTACAGAGTGTTGTAGAGGGTACGGTGTTGAGGGTACGGAGTGTTGTAGAGGGTACGGAGTGTTGTAGAGGGTACGGAGTGTTGTAGAGGGTACGGTGTTGAGGGTACGGAGTGTTGTAGAGGGTACGGTGTTGAGGGTACGGAGTGTTGTAGAGGGTACGGAGTGTTGTAGAGGGTACGGAGTGTTGTAGAGGGTACGGAGTGTTGTAGAGTGTACGGAGTGGTGAAGAGGGTACGGAGTGTTGTAGAGGGTACGGAGTGGTGTAGAGGGTACGGAGTGCTGTAGAGGGTATGGTGTAGAGGGTACGGAGTGTTGTAGAGGCTTCGGAGTTTTGCATAGGGTACGGAGTGTTGTAGAGTGTACGGAGTGTTGTAGCCGGTACGGTGTAGAGGGTACGGAGTCTTGTAGAGGGTACGGAGTGTTGTATAGTGTACGGAGTGTTGTAGAGGATACGGAGTGGTGTACAGGGTACGGAGTGTTGTAGAGGGTACACAGTGTTGTAGAGGGTACGGAGTGTTGTAGAGGGTACGGTGTAGAGGGTACGGAGTGTTGTGGAGGGTACGGAGAGTTGTAGAGGGTACGGAGTGTTGTGGAGGGTACGGAGTGTTGTAGCGGGTACGGTGTAGCGGGTACGGAGTGTTGTAGAGGGTACGGAGTGGTATAGAGGGTACGGAGTGTTGAAGAGGGTATGGAGTGTTGTAGAGGGTACGGAGTGTTGTAGAGGGTAAGGAGTGGTGTAGAGGGTACGGTGTAGAGGGTACGGAGCGTTGTAGAGGGTACGGAGTGTTGTAGAGTTTACGGAGTGCTGTAGAGTGTACGGGGTGTTGTAGAGGATACGGAGTGTTGTAGAGGGTACGGTGTTCAGGGTACGGAGTGTTGTAGAGGGTACAGAGTGTTGTAGAGGGTACGGAGTGTTGTAGAGGGTACGGAGTGTTGTATAGGGTACGGAGTGTTGGAGAGGGTGCAGAGTGTTGTAGAGGGGAAGGAGCGTTGTAGAGGGTACGGAGTGTTGTAGAGGGTACGGTGTAGAGGGTACGGAGTGTTGTAGAGGGTACGTAGAGTTGTAGAGGGTACGGAGTGTTGTAGACGGTACGGAGTGTTGTAGCCGGTACGGTGTAGAGGGTACGGAGTGTTGTAGAGGGTACGGAGTGTTGTAGAGGGTACAGAGTGTTGTTGAGGGTACAGAGTTTTGTAGAGGGTACGGCGTGTTGTAGCGGGTACGGTGTATAGGGTACGGAGTGTGGTAGAGGGTACGTAGTGTTGTAGAGGGTACAGAGTGTTGTAGAGGGTACAGAGTGTTGTAGAGGGTACGGAGTGTTGTAGCGGATACGGTGTAGAGGGTACGGTGTAAAGGGTACGGAGTGTTGTAGAGGGGACGGAGTGTTGTAGAGCGTCCGGTGTAGAAGGTACGGTGTAGAGGGTACGGAGTGTTGTCGAGGGTACGGAGTGTTGTAGAGGGTACGGTGTACAGGGTACGGAGTGTTGTATAGGGTACGGAGTGTTGGAGAGGGTACAGAGTGTTGTAGAGGGGAAGGAGTGTTGTAGAGGGTACGGAGTGTTGTAGAGGGTTCGGAGTGTTGTAGAGGGTACGGTGTAGAGGGTACGTAGTGTTGTAGAGGGTACGTAGAGTTGTAGAGGGTACGGAGTGTTGTAGACGGTACGGAGTGTTGTAGCCGGTACGGTGTAGAGGGTACGGAGTGTTGTAGAGGGTACGGAGTGTTGTAGCGGGTACGGTGTAGAGGGTACGGTGTAGAGGGTACGGAGTGTTGTAGAGGGTACGGAGTGTTGTAGAGGATACAGAGTGTTGTTGAGGGTACAGAGTTTTGTAGAGGGTACGGCGTGTTGTAGCGGGTACGGTGTATAGGGTACGGAGTGTGGTAGAGGGTACGTAGTGTTGTAGAGGGTACAGAGTGTTGTAGAGGGTACGGAGTGTTGTAGAGGGTACGGAGTGTTGTAGCGGATACGGTGTAGAGGGTACGGTGTAGAGGGTACGGAGTGTTGTAGAGGGGACGGAGTGTTGTAGAGCGTCCGGTGTAGAAGGTACGGTGTAGAGGGCACGGAGTGTTGTAGAGGGTACGGAGTGTTGTAGAGGGTACGGAGTGTTGTAGAGGGTACGGAGTGTTGTAGAGGGTACGGAGTGTTGTAGAGGGTACGGAATGTGGTAGAGGGTACGGAGTGTTGGAGAGGGTAAGGAGTGGTGTAGAGGATACGGTGTAGAGGGTACGGTGTAGAGGGTACGGTGTGTTGTAGAGGGTGCGGAGTGTTGTAGTGTGTAAGGAGTGGTGTAGAGTGTACGGAGTGTTGTAGAGTGTATGGAGTGTTGTAGAGGGTACGGAGTGGTTGTAGAGGGTACGGTGTAGAGGGTACGGAGTGTTGTAGAGGGTACGGTGTAGAGGGTACGGAGTGTTGTAGAGGATACGGAGTGTTGTAGAGGGTACGGAATGTGGTAGAGTGTACGGAGTGTTGGAGAGGGTAAGGAGTGGTGTAGAGGATACGGTGTAGAGGGTACGGTGTGTTGTAGAGGGTGCGGAGTGTTGTAGTGGGTAAGGAGTGGTTTAGAGGGTACAGAGTGTGGTAGAGGGTACGGAGTGATGTAGAGGTAACATAGTGTTGTGGAGGTTACGGTGTAGAGGGTACTGAGTGTTGTAGAGGGTACGGTGTAGAGGGTCCGGAGTGTTGTAGAGGGTATGGAGTGATGTAGACGGTACGGTGTAGAGGGTACGGAGTGTTGTAGAGGGTAAGGAGTGTTGTGGAGGGTACGGAGTGTTGTAGAGGGTATGGATTGGTGAAGAGGGTACGGTGTAGAGGGTACGGAGCGTTGTAGAGGGTACGGAGTGTTGTAGAGGGTACGGAGTGTTGTAGAGGGTACGGAGTGTTGTAGAGGGTACGGTGTAGAGGGTACGGAGTGTTGTACAGGGTACGGAGTGTTGTAGAGGGTACGGAGTGTAGTAGAGGGTACGGAGTGTTGTAGAGGGTATGGAGTGTTGGAGAGGGTACAGAGTGTTGTAGAGGGGGAGGAGTGTTGTAGAGGGTACGGAGTGTTGTAGAGGGTTCCAGATGTTGTAGAGGGTACGGTGTAGTGGGTACGGAGTGTTGTAGAGGGTACGGAGAGTTGTAGAGGGTACGGAGTGTTGTGGAGAGTACGGAGTGTTGTAGCGGGTACGGTGTAGAGGGTACGGAGTTTTGTAGAGGGTACGGAGTGTTGTAGCTGATACGGTGTAGAGGGTACGGAGTGTTGTAGAGGGTACGGATTGGTGTAGAGGGTACGGAGTTTTGTAGAGGGTATGGAGTGTTGTAGAGGGTACGGAGTGGTGTAGAGGGTACGGTGTAGAGGGTACGGAGCGTTGTAGAGGGTACGGAGTGTTGTAGAGGGTACGGAGTGTTGTATAGTGTACGGAGTGTTGTAGAGGATACGGAGTGTTGCAGAGGGTACGGTGTACAGGGTACGGAGTGTTGTAGAGGGTACACAGTGTTGTAGAGGGTACGGAGTGTTGTAGAGGGTACGGTGTAGAGGGTACGGAGTGTTGCAGATGGTACGGAGAGTTGTAGAGGGTACGGAGTGTTGTGGAGGGTACGGAGTGTTGTAGCGGGTACGGTGTAGAGGGTACGGAGTGTTGTAGAGGGTACGGAGTGGTGTAGAGGGTACGGAGTGTTGTAGAGGGTATGGAGTGTTGTAGAGGGTACGGAGTGTTGTAGAGGGTACAGAGTGTTGTAGAGGGTATGGAGTGTTGTAGAGGGTATGGAGTGCTGTAGAGTGTACGGAGTGCTGTAGAGGGTACGTTGTAGAGGGTACGGAGTGTTGTAGAGGGTACGGAGTGTTGCAGAGGGTACGGAGTGTTGTAGAGTGTACGGAGTGTTGTAGAGGGTATGGAGTGTTGTAGAGGGTACGGAGTGTTGTAGAGGGTACGGTGTTGAGGGTACGGAGTGTTGTAGAGGGTACGGAGTGTTGTAGAGGGTACGAACTGTTGTAGAGGGTACGGAGTGGTGTAGAGGGTACGGAGTGTTGTAGAGGATACGGAGTGTTGTAGAGGGTACGGTGTAGGCGGTACGGATTGTTGTAGAGGGTACGGATTGTTGTAGAGTTTACGGAGTGTTGTAGAGGGTACGGAGTGTTGTAGAGGGTACGTAGTGTTGTAGAGGGTTCGGTGTAGAGGGTATGGAG
This sequence comes from Cetorhinus maximus, assembly GCF_964194155.1. Lineage (NCBI taxonomy): Eukaryota > Metazoa > Chordata > Chondrichthyes > Lamniformes > Cetorhinidae > Cetorhinus > Cetorhinus maximus. The sequence goes on along the minus strand of NW_027597779.1, from coordinate 25,178 downwards.
TGTTGTATAGGGTACGGAGTGTTGTAGAGGGTACAGAGTGTTGTAGAGGGTACGGTGTAGAGGGTACGGAGTGTTGTAGAGGGTAAGGAGTGTTGTAGAGGGTACGGAGTGGTGTAGAGGGTACGGAGTGCTGTAGAGGGTACGGTGTAGAGGGTACGGAGTGTTGTAAAGGGTACGGAGTATTGTAGAGGGTACGGAATGTTGTAGAGGGTACGGTGTAGAGGGTTACGGAGTGTTGTAGAGGGAAAGGAGTGTTGTAGAGGGTACGGTGTAGAGGGTACGGAGTGTTGTAGAGGGTACGGAGTGTTGTAGAGGGTAGGGAGTGGTGTAGAGGGTACGGTGTAGAGGGTACGGAGTGTTGTAGAGGGTACGGAGAGTTGTAGAGGGTTCCAGATGTTGTAGAGGGTACGGTGTAGTGGGTACGGAGTGTTGTAGAGGGTACGGAGAGTTGTAGAGGGTACGGAGTGTTGTGGAGAGTACGGAGTGTTGTAGCGGGTACGGTGTAGAGGGTACGGAGTTTTGTAGAGGGTACGGAGTGTTGTAGCTGATACGGTGTAGAGGGTACGGAGTGTTGTAGAGGGTACGGATTGGTGTAGAGGGTACGGAGTTTTGTAGAGGGTATGGAGTGTTGTAGAGGGTACGGAGTGGTGTAGAGGGTACGGTGTAGAGGGTACGGAGCGTTGTAGAGGGTACGGAGTGTTGTAGAGGGTACGGAGTGTTGTATAGTGTACGGAGTGTTGTAGAGGATACGGAGTGTTGCAGAGGGTACGGTGTACAGGGTACGGAGTGTTGTAGAGGGTACACAGTGTTGTAGAGGGTACGGAGTGTTGTAGAGGGTACGGTGTAGAGGGTACGGAGTGTTGCAGATGGTACGGAGAGTTGTAGAGGGTACGGAGTGTTGTGGAGGGTACGGAGTGTTGTAGCGGGTACGGTGTAGAGGGTACGGAGTGTTGTAGAGGGTACGGAGTGGTGTAGAGGGTACGGAGTGTTGTAGAGGGTATGGAGTGTTGTAGTGGGTACGGAGTTTTGTAGAGGGTACAGAGTGTTGTAGAGGGTATGGAGTGTTCTAGAGGGTATGGAGTGCTGTAGAGTGTACGGAGTGCTGTAGAGGGTACGTTGTAGAGGGTACGGAGTGTTGTAGAGGGTACGGAGTGTTGCAGAGGGTACGGAGTGTTGTAGAGTGTACGGAGTGTTGTAGAGGGTATGGAGTGTTGTAGAGGGTACGGAGTGTTGTAGAGGGTACGGTGTTGAGGGTACGGAGTGTTGTAGAGGGTACGGAGTGTTGTAGAGGGTACGGACTGTTGTAGAGGGTACGGAGTGGTGTAGAGGGTACGGAGTGTTGTAGAGGATACGGAGTGTTGTAGAGGGTACGGTGTAGGCGGTACGGATTGTTGTAGAGGGTACGGATTGTTGTAGAGTTTACGGAGTGTTGTAGAGGGTACGGAGTGTTGTAGAGGGTACGTAGTGTTGTAGAGGGTTCGGTGTAGAGGGTATGGAGTGTTGTATAGGGTACGGAGTGTTGTAGAGGGTACAGAGTGTTGTAGAGGGTACGGTGTAGAGGGTACGGAGTGTTGTAGAGGGTAAGGAGTGTTGTAGAGGGTACGGAGTGGTGTAGAGGGTACGGAGTGCTGTAGAGGGTACGGTGTAGAGGGTACGGAGTGTTGTAAAGGGTACGGAGTATTGTAGAGGGTACGGAATGTTGTAGAGGGTACGGTGTAGAGGGTTACGGAGTGTTGTAGAGGGAAAGGAGTGTTGTAGAGGGTACGGTGTAGAGGGTACGGAGTGTTGTAGAGGGTACGGAGTGTTGTAGAGGGTAGGGAGTGGTGTAGAGGGTACGGTGTAGAGGGTACGGAGTGTTGTAGAGGGTACGGTGTAGAGGTTACGGAGTGTTGTAGAGGGTACGGAGTGGTGTAGAGGGTACGGTGTACAGGGTACGGAGTGTTGTAGAGGGTACGGAGTGGTGTAGAGGGTACAGTGTAGAGGGTACGGAGTGTTGTAGAGGGTGTAGAGGGTACAGTGTAGAGGGTACGGAGTGTGGTAGAGTGTCCGGAGGTTTGTAGGGGGTACGGAGTGTTGTAGAGGGTACGGAGTGTTGTAGAGGTTACGGAGTGTTGTAGAGGGGATGGAGTGTTGTAGAGCGTACGGTGTAGACGGTACGGTGTAGAGGGTACGGAGTGTTGTAGTGGGTACGGAGTGTTGTAGAGGGTACGGAGTGTTGTAGAGGGTACGGAGTGTTGTAGAGGGTACGGAGTGTTGTAGAGGGTACGTAGTGTTGTAGAGGGTTCGGTGTAGAGGGTATGGAGTGTTGTATAGGGTACGGAGTGTTGTAGAGGGTACAGAGTGTTGTAGAGGGTACGGTGTAGAGGGTACGGAGTGTTGTAGAGGGTAAGGAGTGTTGTAGAGGGTACGGAGTGGTGTAGAGGGTACGGAGTGCTGTAGAGGGTACGGAGTGTTGTAAAGGGTACGGAGTATTGTAGAGGGTACGGAATGTTGTAGAGGGTACGGTGTAGAGGGTTACGGAGTGTTGTAGAGGGTAAGGAGTGTTGTAGAGGGTACGGTGTAGAGGGTACGGAGTGTTGTAGAGGGTACGGAGTGTTGTAGAGGGTAGGGAGTGGTGTAGAGGGTACGGTGTAGAGGGTACGGAGTGTTGTAGAGGGTACGGAGTGGTGTAGAGGGTACAGTGTAGAGGGTACGGAGTGTTGTAGAGGGTGTAGAGGGTACAGTGTAGAGGGTACGGAGTGTGGTAGAGTGTCCGGAGGTTTGTAGGGGGTACGGAGTGTTGTAGAGGGTACGGAGTGTTGTAGAGGTTACGGAGTGTTGTAGAGGGGATGGAGTGTTGTAGAGCGTACGGTGTAGACGGTACGGTGTAGAGGGTACGGAGTTTTGTAGTGGGTACGGAGTGTTGTAGAGGGTACGGAGTGTTGTAGAGGGTACGGAGTGTTGTAGAGGGTACGGAGTGTTTTAGAGGGTACGGAGTGTTTTAGAGGGTACGGTGTAGAGGGTACGGAGTGTTGTAGAGGGTACGGAGTGTTGTAGAGTGTACGGAGTGTTGTAGAGTGTACGGAGTGTTGTAGAGTGTATGGAGTGTTGTAGAGGGTACGGAGTGTTGTAGAGGGTACGGTGTAGAGGGTACGGAGTGTTGTAGAGGGTACGGTGTAGAGGGTACGGAGTGTTGTAGAGGGTACGGAGTGTTGTAGAGGGTACGGAGTTGTGTAGAGGTTACGGTGTAGAGGGTACGGAGTGTTGTGGAGGGTACGGAGTGCTGTAGAGGGTACGGAGTGTTGTAGAGGATACGGAGTGTTGTAGAGGGTACGGAGTGTTGTAGAGGGTACGGAATGTGGTAGAGTGTACGGAGTGTTGGAGAGGGTAAGGAGTGGTGTAGAGGATACGGTGTAGAGGGTACGGTGTAGAGGGTACGGTGTGTTGTAGAGGGTGCGGAGTGTTGTAGTGGGTAAGGAGTGGTTTAGAGGGTACAGAGTGTGGTAGAGGGTACGGAGTGATGTAGAGGTAACATAGTGTTGTGGAGGTTACGGTGTAGAGGGTACTGAGTGTTGTAGAGGGTACGGTGTAGAGGGTCCGGAGTGTTGTAGAGGGTATGGAGTGATGTAGAGGGTACGGTGTAGAGGGTACGGAGTGTTGTAGAGGGTAAGGAGTGTTGTGGAGGGTACGGAGTGTTGTAGAGGGTATGGAGTGGTGAAGAGGGTACGGTGTAGAGGGTACGGAGCGTTGTAGAGGGTACGGAGTGTTGTAGAGGGTAAGGAGTGTTGTAGAGGGTACGGAGTGTTGTAGAGGGTACGGTGTAGAGGGTACGGAGTGTTGTACAGGGTACGGAGTGTTGTAGAGGGTACGGAGTGTAGTAGAGGGTACGGAGTGTTGTAGAGGGTATGGAGTGTTGGAGAGGGTACAGAGTGTTGTAGAGGGGGAGGAGTGTTGTAGAGGGTACGGAGTGTTGTAGAGGGTTCCAGATGTTGTAGAGGGTACGGTGTAGTGGGTACGGAGTGTTGTAGAGGGTACGGAGAGTTGTAGAGGGTACGGAGTGTTGTGGAGAGTACGGAGTGTTGTAGCGGGTACGGTGTAGAGGGTACGGAGTTTTGTAGAGGGTACGGAGTGTTGTAGCTGATACGGTGTAGAGGGTACGGAGTGTTGTAGAGGGTACGGATTGGTGTAGAGGGTACGGAGTTTTGTAGAGGGTATGGAGTGTTGTAGAGGGTACGGAGTGGTGTAGAGGGTACGGTGTAGAGGGTACGGAGCGTTGTAGAGGGTACGGAGTGTTGTAGAGGGTACGGAGTGTTGTATAGTGTACGGAGTGTTGTAGAGGATACGGAGTGTTGCAGAGGGTACGGTGTACAGGGTACGGAGTGTTGTAGAGGGTACACAGTGTTGTAGAGGGTACGGAGTGTTGTAGAGGGTACGGTGTAGAGGGTACGGAGTGTTGCAGATGGTACGGAGAGTTGTAGAGGGTACGGAGTGTTGTGGAGGGTACGGAGTGTTGTAGCGGGTACGGTGTAGAGGGTACGGAGTGTTGTAGAGGGTACGGAGTGGTGTAGAGGGTACGGAGTGTTGTAGAGGGTACGGAATGTGGTAGAGGGTACGGAGTGTTGGAGAGGGTAAGGAGTGGTGTAGAGGATACGGTGTAGAGGGTACGGTGTAGAGGGGACGGTGTGTTGTAGAGGGTGCGGAGTGTTGTAGTGTGTAAGGAGTGGTGTAGAGGGTACAGAGTGTGGTAGAGGGTACGGAGTGATGTAGAGGTAACATAGTGTTGTGGAGGTTACGGTCTAGAGGGTACTGAGTGTTGCAGAGGGTACGGTGTAGAGGGTCCGGAGTGTTGTAGAGGGTATGGAGTGATGTAGAGGGTACGGTGTAGAGGGTACGGAGTGTTGTAGAGGGTACGGACTGTTGTAGAGGGTACGGAGTGGTGTAGAGGGTACGGAGTGTTGTAGAGGATACGGAGTGTTGTAGAGGGTACGGTGTAGGCGGTACGGATTGTTGTAGAGGGTACGGATTGTTGTAGAGTTTACGGAGTGTTGTAGAGGGTACGGAGTGTTGTAGTGGGTACGTAGTGTTGTAGAGGGTTCGGTGTAGAGGGTATGGAGTGTTGTATAGGGTACGGAGTGTTGTAGAGGGTACAGAGTGTTGTAGAGGGTACGGTGTAGAGGGTACGGAGTGTTGTAGAGGGTAAAGAGTGTTGTAGAGGGTACGGAGTGGTGTAGAGGGTACGGAGTGCTGTAGAGGGTACGGTGTAGAGGGTACGGAGTGTTGTAAAGGGTACGGAGTATTGTAGAGGGTACGGAATGTTGTAGAGGGTACGGTGTAGAGGGTTACGGAGTGTTGTAGAGGGTAAGGAGTGTTGTAGAGGGTACGGTGTAGAGGGTACGGAGTGTTGTAGAGGGTACGCAGTGTTGTAGAGGGTAGGGAGTGGTGTAGAGGGTACGGTGTAGAGGGTACGGAGTGTTGTAGAGGGTACGGTGTAGAGGGTACGGAGTGTTGTAGAGGGTACGGAGTGGTGTAGAGGGTACGGTGTACAGGGTACGGAGTGTTGTAGAGGGTACGGAGTGGTGTAGAGGGTACAGTGTAGAGGGTACGGAGTGTTGTAGAGGGTGTAGAGGGTACAGTGTAGAGGGTACGGAGTGTGGTAGAGTGTCCGGAGGTTTGTAGGGGGTACGGAGTGTTGTAGAGGGTACGGAGTGTTGTAGAGGTTACGGAGTGTTGTAGAGGGGATGGAGTGTTGTAGAGCGTACGGTGTAGACGGTACGGTGTAGAGGGTACGGAGTGTTGTAGTGGGTACGGAGTGTTGTAGAGGGTACGGAGTATTGTAGAGGGTACGGAGTGTTGTAGAGGGTACGGAGTGTTTTAGAGGGTACGGAGTGTTTTAGAGGGTACGGTGTAGAGGGTACGGAGAGTTGTAGAGTGTACGGAGTGTTGTAGAGTGTACGGAGTGTTGTAGAGTGTATGGAGTGTTGTAGAGGGTACGGAGTGTTGTAGAGGGTACGGTGTAGAGGGTACGGAGTGTTGTAGAGGGTACGGTGTAGAGGGTACGGAGTGTTGTAGAGGGTACGGAGTGTTGTAGAGGGTACGGAGTTGTGTAGAGGTTACGGTGTAGAGGGTACGGAGTGTTGTGGAGGGTACGGAGTGCTGTAGAGGGTACGGAGTGTTGTAGAGGATACGGAGTGTTGTAGAGGGTACGGAGTGTTGTAGAGGGTACGGAATGTGGTAGAGTGTACGGAGTGTTGGAGAGGGTAAGGAGTGGTGTAGAGGATACGGTGTAGAGGGTACGGTGTAGAGGGTACGGTGTGTTGTAGAGGGTGCGGAGTGTTGTAGTGGGTAAGGAGTGGTTTAGAGGGTACAGAGTGTGGTAGAGGGTACGGAGTGATGTAGAGGTAACATAGTGTTGTGGAGGTTACGGTGTAGAGGGTACTGAGTGTTGTAGAGGGTACGGTGTAGAGGGTCCGGAGTGTTGTAGAGGGTATGGAGTGATGTAGAGGGTACGGTGTAGAGGGTACGGAGTGTTGTAGAGGGTAAGGAGTGTTGTGGAGGGTATGGAGTGTTGTAGAGGGTACGGAGTGTTGTAGAGGGTACGGTGTAGAGGGTACGGAGTGTTGTACAGGGTACGGAGTGTTGTAGAGGGTACGGAGTGTAGTAGAGGGTACGGAGTGTTGTAGAGGGTATGGAGTGTTGGAGAGGGTACAGAGTGTTGTAGAGGGGGAGGAGTGTTGTAGAGGGTACGGAGTGTTGTAGAGGGTTCCAGATGTTGTAGAGGGTACGGTGTAGTGGGTACGGAGTGTTGTAGAGGGTACGGAGAGTTGTAGAGGGTACGGAGTGTTGTGGAGAGTACGGAGTGTTGTAGCTGATACGGTGTAGAGGGTACGGAGTGTTGTAGAGGGTACGGATTGGTGTAGAGGGTACGGAGTTTTGTAGAGGGTATGGAGTGTTGTAGAGGGTACGGAGTGGTGTAGAGGGTACGGTGTAGAGGGTACGGAGCGTTGTAGAGGGTACGGAGTGTTGTAGAGGGTACGGAGTGTTGTATAGTGTACGGAGTGTTGTAGAGGATACGGAGTGTTGCAGAGGGTACGGTGTACAGGGTACGGAGTGTTGTAGAGGGTACACAGTGTTGTAGAGGGTACGGAGTGTTGTAGAGGGTACGGTGTAGAGGGTACGGAGTGTTGCAGATGGTACGGAGAGTTGTAGAGGGTACGGAGTGTTGTGGAGGGTACGGAGTGTTGTAGCGGGTACGGTGTAGAGGGTACGGAGTGTTGTAGAGGGTACGGAGTGGTGTAGAGGGTACGGAGTGTTGTAGAGGGTATGGAGTGTTGTAGAGGGTACGGAGTGTTGTAGAGGGTACAGAGTGTTGTAGAGGGTACGGTGTAGAGGGTACGGAGTGTTGTAGAGGGTATGGAGTGTTCTAGAGGGTATGGAGTGCTGTAGAGGGTACGGAGTGCTGTAGAGGGTACGTTGTAGAGGGTACGGAGTGTTGTAGAGGGTACGGAGTGTTGCAGAGGGTACGGAGTGTTGTAGAGTGTACGGAGTGTTGTAGAGGGTATGGAGTGTTGTAGAGGGTACGGAGTGTTGTAGAGGGTACGGTGTTGAGGGTACGGAGTGTTGTAGAGGGTACGGAGTGTTGTAGAGGGTACGGACTGTTGTAAAGGGTACGGAGTGGTGTAGAGGGTACGGAGTGTTGTAGAGGATACGGAGTGTTGTAGAGGGTACGGTGTAGGCGGTACGGATTGTTGTAGAGGGTACGGATTGTTGTAGAGTTTACGGAGTGTTGTAGAGGGTACGGAGTGTTGTAGAGGGTACGTAGTGTTGTAGAGGGTTCGGTGTAGAGGGTATGGAGTGTTGTATAGGGTACGGAGTGTTGTAGAGGGTACAGAATGTTGTAGAGGGTACAGTGTAGAGGGTACGGAGTGTTGTAGAGGGTAAGGAGTGTTGTAGAGGGTACGGAGTGGTGTAGAGGGTACGGAGTGGTGTAGAGGGTACGGAGTGCTGTAGAGGGTACGGTGTAGAGGGTACGGAGTGTTGTAAAGGGTACGGAGTATTGTAGAGGGTACGGAATGTTGTAGAGGGTACGGTGTAGAGGGTTACGGAGTGTTGTAGAGGGTAAGGAGTGTTGTAGAGTGTACGGTGTAGAGGGTACGGAGTGTTGTAGAGGGTACGGAGTGTTGTAGAGGGTAGGGAGTGGTGTAGAGGGTACGGTGTAGAGGGTACGGAGTGTTGTAGAGGGTACGGTGTAGAGGTTACGGAGTGTTGTAGAGGGTACGGAGTGGTGTAGAGGGTACGGTGTACAGGGTACGGAGTGTTGTAGAGGGTACGGAGTGGTGTAGAGGGTACAGTGTAGAGGGTACGGAGTGTTGTAGAGGGTGTAGAGGGTACAGTGTAGAGGGTACGGAGTGTGGTAGAGTGTCCGGAGGTTTGTAGGGGGTACGGAGTGTTGTAGAGGGTACGGAGTGTTGTAGAGGTTACGGAGTGTTGTAGAGGGGATGGAGTGTTGTAGAGCGTACGGTGTAGACGGTACGGTGTAGAGGGTACGAAGTGTTGTAGTGGGTACGGAGTGTTGTAGAGGGTACGGAGTGTTGTAGAGGGTACGGAGTGTTGTAGAGGGTACGGAGTGTTGTAGAGGGTACGTAGTGTTGTAGAGGGTTCGGTGTAGAGGGTATGGAGTGTTGTATAGGGTACGGAGTGTTGTAGAGGGTACAGAGTGTTGTAGAGGGTACGGTGTAGAGGGTACGGAGTGTTGTAGAGGGTAAGGAGTGTTGTAGAGTGTACGGAGTGGTGTAGAGGGTACGGAGTGCTGTAGAGGGTACGGAGTGTTGTAAAGGGTACGGAGTATTGTAGAGGGTACGGAATGTTGTAGAGGGTACGGTGTAGAGGGTTACGGAGTGTTGTAGAGGGTAAGGAGTGTTGTTGAGGGTACGGTGTAGAGGGTACGGAGTGTTGTAGAGGGTACGGAGTGTTGTAGAGGGTAGGGAGTGGTGTAGAGGGTACGGTGTAGAGGGTACGGAGTGTTGTAGAGGGTACGGTGTAGAGGTTACGGAGTGTTGTAGAGGGTACGGAGTGGTGTAGAGGGTACGGTGTACAGGGTACGGAGTGTTGTAGAGGGTACGGAGTGGTGTAGAGGGTACAGTGTAGAGGGTACGGAGTGTTGTAGAGGGTGTAGAGGGTACAGTGTAGAGGGTACGGAGTGTGGTAGAGTGTCCGGAGGTTTGTAGGGGGTACGGAGTGTTGTAGAGGGTACGGAGTGTTGTAGAGGTTACGGAGTGTTGTAGAGGGGATGGAGTGTTGTAGAGCGTACGGTGTAGACGGTACGGTGTAGAGGGTACGGAGTGTTGTAGTGGGTACGGAGTGTTGTAGAGGGTACGGAGTGTTGTAGAGGGTACGGAGTGTTGTAGAGGGTACGGAGTGTTTTAGAGGGTACGGAGTGTTTTAGAGGGTACGGTGTAGAGGGTACGGAGAGTTGTAGAGGGTACGGAGTGTTGTAGAGTGTACGGAGTGTTGTAGAGTGTACGGAGTGTTGTAGAGTGTATGGAGTGTTGTAGAGGGTACGGAGTGTTGTAGAGGGTACGGTGTAGAGGGTACGGAGTGTTGTAGAGGGTACGGTGTAGAGGGTACGGAGTGTTGTAGAGGGTACGGAGTGTTGTAGAGGGTACGGAGTTGTGTAGAGGTTACGGTGTAGAGGGTACGGAGTGTTGTGGAGGGTACGGAGTGCTGTAGAGGGTACGGAGTGTTGTAGAGGTTACGGAGTGTTGTAGCGGGTACGGAGTGTTGTAGAGGGTACGGAATGTGGTAAAGTGTACGGAGTGTTGGAGAGGGTAAGGAGTGGTGTAGAGGATACGGTGTAGAGGGTACGGTGTAGAGGGTACGGTGTGTTGTAGAGGGTGCGGAGTGTTGTAGTGGGTAAGGAGTGGTTTAGAGGGTACAGAGTGTGGTAGAGGGTACGGAGTGATGTAGAGGTAACATAGTGTTGTGGAGGTTACGGTGTAGAGGGTACTGAGTGTTGTAGAGGGTACGGTGTAGAGGGTCCGGAGTGTTGTAGAGGGTATGGAGTGATGTAGAGGGTACGGTGTAGAGGGTACGGAGTGTTGTAGAGGGTAAGGAGTGTTGTGGAGGGTACGGAGTGTTGTAGAGGGTATGGAGTGGTGAAGAGGGTACGGTGTAGAGGGTACGGAGCGTTGTAGAGGGTACGGAGTGTTGTAGAGGGTACGGAGTGTTGTAGAGGGTACGGAGTGTTGTAGAGGGTACGGTGTAGAGGGTACGGAGTGTTGTACAGGGTACGGAGTGTTGTAGAGGGTACGGAGTGTAGTAGAGGGTACGGAGTGTTGTAGAGGGTATGGAGTGTTGGAGAGGGTACAGAGTGTTGTAGAGGGGGAGGAGTGTTGTAGAGGGTACGGAGTGTTGTAGAGGGTTCCAGATGTTGTAGAGGGTACGGTGTAGTGGGTACGGAGTGTTGTAGAGGGTACGGAGAGTTGTAGAGGGTACGGAGTGTTGTGGAGAGTACGGAGTGTTGTAGCGGGTACGGTGTAGAGGGTACGGAGTTTTGTAGAGGGTACGGAGTGTTGTAGCTGATACGGTGTAGAGGGTACGGAGTGTTGTAGAGGGTACGGATTGGTGTAGAGGGTACGGAGTTTTGTAGAGGGTATGGAGTGTTGTAGAGGGTACGGAGTGGTGTGGAGGGTACGGTGTAGAGGGTACGGAGCGTTGTAGAGGGTACGGAGAGTTGTAGAGGGTACGGAGTGTTGTATAGTGTACGGAGTGTTGTAGAGGATACGGAGTGTTGCAGAGGGTACGGTGTACAGGGTACGGAGTGTTGTAGAGGGTACACAGTGTTGTAGAGGGTACGGAGTGTTGTAGAGGGTACGGTGTAGAGGGTACGGAGTGTTGCAGATGGTACGGAGAGTTGTAGAGGGTACGGAGTGTTGTGGAGGGTACGGAGTGTTGTAGCGGGTACGGTGTAGAGGGTACGGAGTGTTGTAGAGGGTACGGAGTGGTGTAGAGGGTACGGAGTGTTGTAGAGGGTATGGAGTGTTGTAGAGGGTACGGAGTGTTGTAGAGGGTACAGAGTGTTGTAGAGGGTACGGTGTAGAGGGTACGGAGTGTTGTAGAGGGTATGGAGTGTTCTAGAGGGTATGGAGTGCTGTAGAGGGTACGGAGTGCTGTAGAGGGTACATTGTAGAGGGTACGGAGTGTTGTAGAGGGTACGGAGTGTTGCAGAGGGTACGGAGCGTTGTAGAGTGTACGGAGTGTTGTAGAGGGTATGGAGTGTTGTAGAGGGTACGGAGTGTTGTAGAGGGTACGGTGTTGAGGGTACGGAGTGTTGTAGAGGGTACGGACTGTTGTAGAGGGTACGGAGTGGTGTAGAGGGTATGGAGTGTTGTAGAGGATACGGAGTGTTGTAGAGGGTACGGTGTAGGCGGTACGGATTGTTGTAGAGGGTACGGATTGTTGTAGAGTTTACGGAGTGTTGTAGAGGGTACGGAGTGTTGTAGAGGGTACGTAGTGTTGTAGAGGGTTCGGTGTAGAGGGTATGGAGTGTTGTATAGGGTACGGAGTGTTGTAGAGGGTACAGAGTGTTGTAGAGGGTACGGTGTAGAGGGTACGGAGTGTTGTAGAGGGTAAGGAGTGTTGTAGAGGGTACGGAGTGGTGTAGAGGGTACGGAGTGCTGTAGAGGGTACGGTGTAGAGGGTACGGAGTGTTGTAAAGGGTACGGAGTATTGTAGAGGGTACGGAATGTTGTAGAGGGTACGGTGTAGAGGGTTACGGAGTGTTGTAGAGGGTAAGGAGTGTTGTAGAGGGTACGGTGTAGAGGGTACGGAGTGTTGTAGAGGGTACGGAGTGTTGTAGAGGGTAGGGAGTGGTGTAGAGGGTACGGTGTAGAGGGTACGGAGTGTTGTAGAGGGTACGGTGTAGAGGTTACGGAGTGTTGTAGAGGGTACGGAGTGGTGTAGAGGGTACGGTGTACAGGGTACGGAGTGTTGTAGAGGGTACGGAGTGGTGTAGAGGGTACAGTGTAGAGGGTACGGAGTGTTGTAGAGGGTGTAGAGGGTACAGTGTAGAGGGTACGGAGTGTGGTAGAGTGTCCGGAGGTTTGTAGGGGGTACGGAGTGTTGTAGAGGGTACGGAGTGTTGTAGAGGTTACGGAGTGTTGTAGAGGGGATGGAGTGTTGTAGAGCGTACGGTGTAGACGGTACGGTGTAGAGGGTACGGAGTGTTGTAGTGGGTACGGAGTGTTGTAGAGGGTACGGAGTGTTGTAGAGGGTACGGAGTGTTGTAGAGTGTACGGAGTGTTGTAGAGGGTACGGAGTGTTTTAGAGGGTACGGTGTAGAGGGTACGGAGAGTTGTAGAGGGTACGGAGTGTTGTAGAGTGTACGGAGTGTTGTAGAGTGTACGGAGTGTTGTAGAGTGTATGGAGTGTTGTAGAGGGTACGGAGTGTTGTAGAGGGTACGGTGTAGAGGGTACGGAGTGTTGTAGAGGGTACGGTGTAGAGGGTACGGAGTGTTGTAGAGGGTACGGAGTGTTGTAGAGGGTACGGAGTTGTGTAGAGGTTACGGTGTAGAGGGTACGGAGTGTTGTGGAGGGTACGGAGTGGTGTAGAGGGTACGGAGTGTTGTAGAGGGTATGGAGTGTTGTAGAGGGTACGGAGTGTTGTAGAGGGTAAGGAGTGGTGTAGAGGGTACGGTATAGAGGGTACGGAGCGTTGTAGAGGGTACGGAGTGTTGTAGAGGGTACGGAGTGCTGTAGAGTGTACGGGGTGTTGTAGAGTATACGGAGTGTTGTAGAGGGTACGGTGTTCAAGGTACGGAGTGTTGTAGAGGGTACAGAGTGTTGTAGAGGGTACGGAGTGTTGTAGAGGGTACGGAGTGTTGTATAGGGTACGGAGTGTTGTATAGGGTACGGAGTGTTGGAGAGGGTACAGAGTGTTGTAGAGGGGAAGGAGTGTTGTAGAGGGTACGGAGTGTTGTAGAGGGTTCGGAGTGTTGTAGAGGGTACGGTGTAGAGGGTACGGAGTGTTGTAGAGGGTACGTAGAGTTGTAGAGGGTACGGAGTGTTGTAGACGGTACGGAGTGTTGTAGCCGGTACGGTGTAGAGGGTACGGAGTGTTGTAGAGGGTACGGAGTGTTGTAGCGGGTACGGTGTAGAGGGTACGGTGTAGAGGGTACGGAGTGTTGTAGAGGGTACGGAGTGTTGTAGAGGATACAGAGTGTTGTTGAGGGTACAGAGTTTTGTAGAGGGTACGGCGTGTTGTAGCGGGTACGGTGTATAGGGTACGGAGTGTGGTAGAGGGTACGTAGTGTTGTAGAGGGTACAGAGTGTTGTAGAGGGTACGGAGTGTTGTAGAGGGTACGGAGTGTTGTAGCGGATACGGTGTAGAGGGTACGGTGTAGAGGGTACGGAGCGTTGTAGAGGGGACGGAGTGTTGTAGAGCGTCCGGTGTAGAAGGTACGGTGTAGAGGGCACGGAGTGTTGTAGAGGGTACGGAGTGTTGTAGAGGGTATGCTGTAGAGGGCACGGAATGTTGTAGAGTTTACGGAGTGTTGTAGAGGGTATGGATTGGTGTAGAGGATACTGTGTAGAGGGTACTGAGTGTTGTAGAGGGTACGGAGTGCTGTAGAGTGTACAGAGTGTTGTAGAGGATACGGAGTGTTGTAGAGGGTACGGAGTGTTGTAGAGGGTACGGAGTGTTGTAGTGGGTACGGTGTAGAGGATACGGTGTAGAGGGTACGGTGTAGAGTGTACGGAGTGTTGTAGAGGATACGGAGAATTGTAGAGGGTACGGAGTGTTGTAGACGGTACGGAGTGTTGTAGAGGGTACGGAGTGTTGTAGAGGGTACGGAGTGGTGTAGAGGGTACGGTGTAGAGGGTACGGTGTGTTGTAGAGGGTACGGTGTGCTGTAGAGGGTACGGAGTGTTGTAGAGGGTACGGAGTTTTGTAGAGGGTACAGAGTGTTATGGAGGGTACGGTGTAGAGGGTACGGTGTAGAGGGCATGGTGTAGAGGGTCCAGAGTGTTGTAGAGGGTACGGAATGTTGTAGAGGGTACGGAGTGTTGGAGACGGTACGGAGTGGTGTAGAGGATACGGTGTAGAGGGTACGGTGTAGAGGGTACGGTGTGTTGTAGAGGGTACGGAGTGTTGTAGTGGGTAAGGAGTGGTGTAGAGGGTACGGAGTGTTGTAGAGGGTGCGGTGTAGAGTGTACGGAGCGGTGTAGAGGGTATGGAGTGTTGTAGAGGGTACGGAGTGTTGTAGAGGGTACGGAGTGTTGTAGAGTGTACGGAGTGTTGTAGAGGGTACGGTGTTGAGGGTACGGAGTGTTGTAGAGGGTACGGAGTGTTGTAGAGGGTACGGAGTGTTGTAGAGGGTACAGAGTATTGTAGAGGGTACGGTGTAGAGGGTACGGAGTGTTGTAGAGGGTACGGAGTGTTGCAGAGGGTACGGAGTGTTGTAGAGTGTCCGGAGTGTTGTAGAGGGTATGGAGTGTTGTAGAGGTTACGGTGTAGAGGGTATGGAGTGTTGTAGAGGGTACGGAGTGTTGTAGAGGGTACGGTGTTGAGGGTACGGAGTGTTGTAGAGGGTACGGAGTGTTGTCGAGCGTACGGAGTGTTGTAGAGGGTACGGAGTGGTGTAGAGGGTACGGAGTGTTGTAGAGGGTACAGAGTATTGTAGAGTGTACGGTGTAGAGGGTACGGAGTGTTGTAGAGGGTACGGAGTGTTGCAGAGGGTACGGAGTGTTGTAGAGTGTCCGGAGTGTTGTAGAGGGTATGGAGTGTTGTAGAGGTTACGGTGTAGAGGGTATGGAGTGTTGTAGAGGGTACGGAGTGTTGTAGAGGGTACAGAGTGTTGTAGAGGGTACGGTGTAGAGGGTACGGAGTGTTGTAGAGGGTATTGAGTGTTCTAGAGGGTATGGAGTGGTGTAGAGGGTACGGAGTGCTGTAGAGGGTACGGTGTAGAGGGTACGGAGTGTTGTAGAGGGTACGGAGTGTTGCAGAGGGTACGGAGTGTTGTAGAGTGTACGGAGTGTTGTAGAGGGTATGGAGTGTTGTAGAGGGTACGGAGTGTTGTAGAGGGTACAGAGTGTTGTAGAGGGTACGGTTTAGAGGGTACGGAGTGTTGTAGAGGGTATGGAGTGTTGTAGAGGGTATGGAGTGGCGTAGTGGATACGGAGTGCAGTAGAGTGTACGGTGTAGAGGGTACGGAGTGTTGTAGAGGGTACGGAGTGTTGTAGGGGGTACGGAGTGTTGTAGAGGGTACGGTGTAGAGGGTACGGAGTGTTGTAGAGGGTACGGAGTGTTGTAGAGGGTACGGTGTTGAGGGTACGGAGTGTTGTAGAGGGTACGGAGTGTTGTAGAGGGTACGGACTGTTGTAGAGGGTACGGAGTGGTGTAGAGGGTACGGAGTGTTGAAGAGGATACGGAGTGTTGTAGAGGGTACGGTGTAGACGGTACGGATTGTTGTAGAGGGTACGGATTGTTGTAGAGTTTACGGAGTGTTGTAGAGGGTACGGAGTGTTGTAGAGCGTATGTAGTGTTGTAGAGGGTACGGTGTAGAGGGTATGGAGTGTTGTATAGGGTACGGAGTGTTGTAGAGGGTACAGAGTGTTGTAGAGGGTACGGTGTAGAGGGTACGGAGTGTTGTAGAGGGTAAGGAGTGTTGTAGAGGGTACGGAGTGGTGTAGAGGGTACGGAGTGCTGTAGAGGGTACGGTGTAGAGGGTACGGAGTGTTGTAAAGGGTACGGAGTATTGTAGAGGGTACGGAATGTTGTAGAGGGTACGGTGTAGAGGGTTACGGAGTGTTGTAGAGGGTAAGGAGTGTTGTAGAGGGTACGGTGTAGAGGGTATGGAGTGTTGTAGAGGGTACGGAGTGTTGTAGAGGGTAGGGAGTGGTGTAGAGGGTACGGTGTAGAGGGTACGGAGTGTTGTAGAGGGTACGGTGTAGAGGTTACGGAGTGTTGTAGAGGGTACGGAGTGGTGTAGAGGGTACGGTGTACAGGGTACGGAGTGTTGTAGAGGGTACGGAGTGGTGTAGAGGGTACAGTGTAGAGCGTACGGAGTGTGGTAGAGTGTCCGGAGGTTTGTAGGGGGTACGGAGTGTTGTAGAGGGTACGGATTGTTGTAGAGGTTACGGAGTGTTGTAGAGGGGACGGAGTGTTGTAGAGCGTGCGGTGTAGACGGTACGGTGTAGAGGGTACGGAGTGTTGTAGTGGGTACGGAGTGTTGTAGAGGGTACGGAGTGTTGTAGAGGGTACGGAGTGTTGTAGAGGGTACGGAGTGTTGTAGAGGGTACGGAGTGTTTTAGAGGTTACGGAGTGTTTTAGAGGGTACGGTGTAGAGGGTACGGAGAGTTGTAGAGGGTACGGAGTGTTGTAGAGTGTACGGAGTGTTGTAGAGTGTACGGAGTGTTGTAGAGTGTATGGAGTGTTGTAGAGTGTACGGAGTTTTGTAGAGGGTACGGAGTGTTGTAGAGGGTACGGTGTAGAGGGTACGGTATAGAGGGTACGGAGTGTTGTAGAGGATACGGAATGTTGTAGAGGGTACGGAGTGTTGGAGAGGGTAAGGAGTGGTGTAGAGGATACGGTGTAGAGGGTACGGTGTAGAGGGTACGGTGTGTTGTAGAGGGTGCGGAGTGTTGTAGTGGGTAAGGAGTGGTGTAGAGGGTAAAGAGTGTGGTAGAGGGTACGGAGTGATGTAGAGGTAACATAGTGTTGTGGAGGTTACGGTGTAGAGGGTACTGAGTGTTGTAGAGGGTACGGTTTAGAGGGTACGGAGTGTTGTAGAGGGTATGGAGTGATGTAGAGGGTACGGTGTAGAGGGTACGGAGTGTTGTAGAGGGTAAGGAGTGTTGTGGAGGGTATGGAGTGTTGTAGAGGGTATGGAGTGGTGAAGAGTGTACGGTGTAGAGGGTACGGAGCGTTGTAGAGGGTACGGAGTGTTGTAGAGGGCACGGAGTGTTGTAGAGGGTACGGAGTGTTGTAGAGGGTACGGTGTAGAGGGTACGGAGTGTTGTACAGGGTACAGAGTGTTGTAGAGGGTACGGAGTGTTGTAGAGGGTATGGAGTGTTGGAGAGGGTACATAGTGTTGTAGAGGGGGAGGAGTGTTGTAGAGGGTACGGAGTGTTGTAGAGGGTTCGGACTGTTGTAGAGGGTACGGTGTAGAGGGTACGGAGAGTTGTAGAGGGTACGGAGAGTTGTAGAGGGTACGGAGTGTTGAGGAGGGTATGGAGTGTTGTAGCGGGTACGGTGTAGAGGGTACGGAGTTTTGTAGAGGGTACGGAGTGTTGTAGCTGGTACGGTGTAGAGGGTACGGAGTGTTGTAGAGGGTACGGATTGGTGTACAGGGTACGGAGTTTTGTAGAGGGTATGGAGTGTTGTAGAGGGTACGGAGTGTTGGAGAGGGTATGGAGTGGTGTAGAGGGTACGGTGTAGAAGGTACGGAGCGTTGTAGAGGGTACGGAGTGTTGTAGAGGGTACGGAGTGTTGTATAGTGTACGGAGTGTTGTAGAGGATACGGAGTGTTGCAGAGGGTACGGTGTACAGGGTACGGAGTGTTGTAGAGGGTACACAGTGTTGTAGAGGGTACGGAGTGTTGTAGAGGGTATTAGTGTTGTATAGGGTACGGAGTGTTGGAGAGGGTACAGCGTGTTGTAGAGGGGAAGGAGTTTTGTAGAGGGTACGGAGAGTTGTAGAGGGTGAGGAGTGTTGTAGAGGGTACGGTGTAGAGGGTACGGAGTGTTGTAGAGGGTACGTAGAGTTGTAGATGGTACGGAGTGTTGTAGACGTTACTGAGTGTTGTAGCGGGTACGGTGTAGAGGGTACGGAGTGTTGTAGAGGGTACGGAGTGTTGTAGAGGGTTCGTAGTGTTGTAGAGGGTACGGTGTAGAGGGTACGGAGTGTTGTAGAGGGTACGGAGTGTTGTAGAGGGTACAGAGTGTTGTTGAGCGTACGGAGTTTTGTAGAGGATACGGTGTGTTGTAGCGGGTACGGTGTAGAGGGTACGGAGTGTTGAAGAGGGTACGGAGTGTTGTAGAGGGTACAGAGTGTTGTAGAGGGTACGGAGTGTTGTAGAGGGTACGGAGTGTTGTAGCGGATACGGTGTAGAGGGTACGGTGTAGAGGGTACGGAGTGTTGTAGAGGGGACGGAGTGTTGTAGAGCGTAGGGTGTAGAAGGTACGGTGTAGAGGGTACGGAGTGTTGAAGATGGTACGGTGTAGAGAGTACGGAGTGATGTAGAGGGTACGGAGTGTTGTAGAGGATACGGAGTGTTGTAGAGGGTACGGTGTTCAGGGTACGGAGTGTTGTAGAGGGTACAGAGTGTTGTAGAGGGTACGGAGTGTTGTAGAGGGTACGGAGTGTTGTATAGGGTACGGAGTGTTGGAGAGGGTACAGAGTGTTGTAGAGGGGAAGGAGCGTTGTAGAGGGTACGGAGTGTTGTAGAGGGTTCGGAGTGTTGTAGAGGGTACGGTGTAGAGGGTACGGAGTGTTGTAGAGGGTACGTAGAGTTGTAGAGGGTACGGAGTGTTGTAGACGGTACGGAGTGTTGTAGCCGGTACGGTGTAGAGGGTACGGAGTGTTGTAGAGGGTACGGAGTGTTGTAGAGGGTACAGAGTGTTGTTGAGGGTACAGAGTTTTGTAGAGGGTACGGCGTGTTGTAGCGGGTACGGTGTATAGGGTACGGAGTGTGGTAGAGGGTACGTAGTGTTGTAGAGGGTACAGAGTGTTGTAGAGGGTACGGAGTGTTGTAGAGGGTACGGAGTGTTGTAGCGGATACGGTGTAGAGGGTACGGTGTAGAGGGTACGGAGTGTTGTAGAGGGGACGGAGTGTTGTAGAGCGTCCGGTGTAGAAGGTACGGTGTAGAGGGTACGGAGTGTTGTCGAGGGTACGGAGTGTTGTAGAGGGTACGGTGTACAGGGTACGGAGTGTTGTATAGGGTACGGAGTGTTGGAGAGGGTACAGAGTGTTGTAGAGGGGAAGGAGTGTTGTAGAGGGTACGGAGTGTTGTAGAGGGTTCGGAGTGTTGTAGAGGGTACGGTGTAGAGGGTACGGAGTGTTGTAGAGGGTACGTAGAGTTGTAGAGGGTACGGAGTGTTGTAGACGGTACGGAGTGTTGTAGCCGGTACGGTGTAGAGGGTACGGAGTGTTGTAGAGGGTACGGAGTGTTGTAGCGGGTACGGTGTAGAGGGTACGGTGTAGAGGGTACGGAGTGTTGTAGAGGGTACGGAGTGTTGCAGAGGATACAGAGTGTTGTTGAGGGTACAGAGTTTTGTAGAGGGTACGGCGTGTTGTAGCGGGTACGGTGTATAGGGTACGGAGTGTGGTAGAGGGTACGTAGTGTTGTAGAGGGTACAGAGTGTTGTAGAGGGTACGGAGTGTTGTAGAGGGTACGGAGTGTTGTAGCGGATACGGTGTAGAGGGTACGGTGTAGAGGGTACGGAGTGTTGTCGAGGGTACGGAGTGTGGTAGAGTGTCCGGAGGTTTGTAGGGGGTACCGAGTGTTGTAGAGGGTACGGAGTGTTGTAGTGGTTACGGAGTGTTGTAGAGGGTACGGTGTAGAGGGTACGGAGTGTTGTAGAGGGTACGGAGTGTTGTAGAGGGTACGGAGTTGTGTAGAGGTTACGGTGTAGAGGGTACGGAGTGTTGTGGAGGGTACGGAGTGCTGTAGAGGGTACGGAGTGTTGTAGAGGATACGGAGTGTTGTAGAGGGTACGGAGTGTTGTAGAGGGTACGGAATGTGGTAGAGGGTACGGAGTGTTGGAGAGGGTAAGGAGTGGTGTAGAGGATACGGTGTAGATGGTACGGTGTAGAGGGTACGGTGTGTTGTAGAGGGTGCGGAGTTTTGTAGTGTGTAAGGAGTGGTGTAGAGGGTACAGAGTGTGGTAGAGGGTACGGAGTGATGTAGAGGTAACATAGTGTTGTGGAGGTTACGGTGTAGAGGGTACTGAGTGTTGTAGAGGGTACGGTGTAGAGGGTCCGGAGTGTTGTAGAGGGTATGGAGTGATGTAGAGGGTACGGTGTAGAGGGTACGGAGTGTTGTAGAGGGTAAGGAGTGTTGTGGAGGGTACGGAGTGTTGTAGAGGGTATGGAGTGGTGAAGAGGGTACGGTGTAGAGGGTACGGAGCGTTGTAGAGGGTACGGAGTCTTGTAGAGGGTACGGAGTGTTGTAGAGGGTACGGAGTGTTGTAGAGGGTACGGTGTAGAGGGTACGGAGTGTTGTACAGGGTACGGAGTGTTGTAGAGGGTACGGAGTGTTGTAGAGTGTACGGAGTGTTGTAGAGTGTATGGAGTGTTGTAGAGGTTACGGTGTAGAGGGTATGGAGTGTTGTAGAGGGTACGGAGTGTTGTAGAGGGTACAGAGTGTTGTAGAGGGTACGGTGTAGAGGGTACGGAGTGTTGTAGAGGGTATGGAGTGTTCTAGAGGGTTTGGAGTGCTGTAGAGGGTACGGAGTGCTGTAGAGGGTACGTTGTAGAGGGTACGGAGTGTTGTAGAGGGTACGGAGTGTTGCAGAGGGTACGGAGTGTTGTAGAGTGTACGGAGTGTTGTAGAGGGTATGGAGTGTTGTAGAGGGTACGGAGTGTTGTAGAGGGTACGGTGTTGAGGGTACGGAGTGTTGTAGAGGGTACGGAGTGTTGTAGAGGGTACGGACTGTTGTAGAGGGTACGGAGTGGTGTAGAGGGTACGGAGTGTTGTAGAGGATACGGAGTGTTGTAGAGGGTACGGTGTAGGCGGTACGGATTGTTGTAGAGGGTACGGATTGTTGTAGAGTTTACGGAGTGTTGTAGAGGGTACGGAGTGTTGTAGAGGGTACGTAGTGTTGTAGAGGGTTCGGTGTAGAGGGTATGGAGTGTTGTATAGGGTACGGAGTGTTGTAGAGGGTACAGAGTGTTGTAGAGGGTACGGTGTAGAGGGTACGGAGTGTTGTAGAGGGTAAGGAGTGTTGTAGAGGGTACGGAGTGGTGTAGAGGGTACGGAGTGCTGTAGAGGGTACGGTGTAGAGGGTACGGAGTGTTGTAAAGGGTACGGAGTATTGTAGAGGGTACGGAATGTTGTAGAGGGTACGGTGTAGAGGGTTACGGAGTGTTGTAGAGGGTAAGGAGTGTTGTAGAGGGTACGGTGTAGAGGGTACGGAGTGTTGTAGAGGGTACGGAGTGTTGTAGAGGGTAGGGAGTGGTGTAGAGGGTACGGTGTAGAGGGTACGGAGTGTTGTAGAGGGTACGGTGTAGAGGGTACGGAGTGTTGTAGAGGGTACGGAGTGGTGTAGAGGGTACGGTGTACAGGGTACGGAGTGTTGTAGAGGGTACGGAGTGGTGTAGAGGGTACAGTGTAGAGGGTACGGAGTGTTGTAGAGGGTGTAGAGGGTACAGTGTAGAGGGTACGGAGTGTGGTAGAGTGTCCGGAGGTTTGTAGGGGGTACGGAGTGTTGTAGAGGGTACGGAGTGTTGTAGAGGTTACGGAGTGTTGTAGAGGGGATGGAGTGTTGTAGAGCGTACGTTGTAGACGGTACGGTGTAGAGGGTACGGAGTGTTGTAGTGGGTACGGAGTGTTGTAGAGGGTACGGAGTGTTGTATAGGGTACGGAGTGTTTTAGAGGGTACGGAGTGTTTTAGAGGGTACGGTGTAGAGGGTACGGAGAGTTGTAGAGGGTACGGAGTGTTGTAGAGTGTACGGAGTGTTGTAGAGTGTACGGAGTGTTGTAGAGTGTATGGAGTGTTGTAGAGGGTACGGAGTGTTGTAGAGGGTACGGTGTAGAGGGTACGGAGTGTTGTAGAGGGTACGGTGTAGAGGGTACGGAGTGTTGTAGAGGGTACGGAGTGTTGTAGAGGGTACGGAGTTGTGTAGAGGTTACGGTGTAGAGGGTACGGAGTGTTGTGGAGGGTACGGAGTGCTGTAGAGGGTACGGAGTGTTGTAGAGGATACGGAGTGTTGTAGAGGGTACGGAGTGTTGTAGAGGGTACGGAATGTGGTAGAGTGTACGGAGTGTTGGAGAGGGTAAGGAGTGGTGTAGAGGATACGGTGTAGAGGGTACGGTGTAGAGGGTACGGTGTGTTGTAGAGGGTGCGGAGTGTTGTAGTGGGTAAGGAGTGGTTTAGAGGGTACAGAGTGTGGTAGAGGGTACGGAGTGATGTAGAGGTAACATAGTGTTGTGGAGGTTACGGTGTAGAGGGTACTGAGTGTTGTAGAGGGTACGGTGTAGAGGGTCCGGAGTGTTGTAGAGGGTATGGAGTGATGTAGAGGGTACGGTGTAGAGGGTACGGAGTGTTGTAGAGGGTAAGGAGTGTTGTGGAGGGTACGGAGTGTTGTGGAGGGTATGGAGTGGTGAAGAGGGTACGGTGTAGAGGGTACGGAGCGTTGTAGAGGGTACGGAGTGTTGTAGAGGGTACGGAGTGTTGTAGAGGGTACGGTGTAGAGGGTACGGAGTGTTGTACAGGGTACGGAGTGTTGTAGAGGGTACGGAGTGTAGTAGAGGGTACGGAGTGTTGTAGAGGGTATGGAGTGTTGGAGAGGGTACAGAGTGTTGTAGAGGGGGAGGAGTGTTGTAGAGGGTACGGAGTGTTGTAGAGGGTTCGGAGTGTTGTAGAGGGTACGGTGTAGTGGGTACGGAGTGTTGTAGAGGGTACGGAAAGTTGTAGAGGGTATGGAGTGTTGTGGAGAGTACGGAGTGTTGTAGCGGGTACGGTGTAGAGGGTACGGAGTTTTGTAGAGGGTACGGAGTGTTGTAGCTGATACGGTGTAGAGGGTACGGAGTGTTGTAGAGGGTACGGATTGGTGTAGAGGGTACGGAGTTTTGTAGAGGGTATGGAGTGTTGTAGAGGGTACGGAGTGGTGTAGAGGGTACGGTGTAGAGGGTACGGAGCGTTGTAGAGGGTACGGAGTGTTGTAGAGGGTACGGAGTGTTGTAGAGGGTATGTAGTGTTGTAGAGGGTACGGTGTAGAGGGTATGGAGTGTTGTATAGGGTACGGAGTGTTGTAGAGGGTACAGAGTGTTGTAGAGGGTACGGTGTAGAGGGTACGGAGTGTTGTAGAGGGTAAGGAGTGTTGTAGAGGGTACGGAGTGGTGTAGAGGGTACGGAGTGCTGTAGAGGGTACGGTGTAGAGGGTACGGAGTGTTGTAAAGGGTACGGAGTATTGTAGAGGGTACGGAATGTTGTAGAGGGTACGGTGTAGAGGGTTACGGAGTGTTGTAGAGGGTAAGGAGTGTTGTAGAGGGTACGGTGTAGAGGGTACGGAGTGTTGTAGAGGGTACGGAGTGTTGTAGAGGGTAGGGAGTGGTGTAGAGGGTACGGTGTAGAGGGTACGGAGTGTTGTAGAGGGTACGGTGTAGAGGTTACGGAGTGTTGTAGAGGGTACGGAGTGGTGTAGAGGGTACGGTGTACAGGGTACGGAGTGTTGTAGAGGGTACGGAGTGGTGTAGAGGGTACAGTGTAGAGCGTACGGAGTGTGGTAGAGTGTCCGGAGGTTTGTAGGGGGTACGGAGTGTTGTAGAGGGTACGGATTGTTGTAGAGGTTACGGAGTGTTGTAGAGGGACGGAGTGTTGTAGAGCGTGCGGTGTAGACGGTACGGTGTAGAGGGTACGGAGTGTTGTAGTGGGTACGGAGTGTTGTAGAGGGTACGGAGTGTTGTAGAGGGTACGGAGTGTTGTAGAGGGTACGGAGTGTTGTAGAGGGTACGGAGTGTTTTAGAGGTTACGGAGTGTTTTAGAGGGTACGGTGTAGAGGGTACGGAGAGTTGTAGAGGGTACGGAGTGTTGTAGAGTGTACGGAGTGTTGTAGAGTGTACGGAGTGTTGTAGAGTGTATGGAGTGTTGTAGAGTGTACGGAGTTTTGTAGAGGGTACGGAGTGTTGTAGAGGGTACGGTGTAGAGGGTACGGTATAGAGGGTACGGAGTGTTGTAGAGGATACGGAATGTTGTAGAGGGTACGGAGTGTTGGAGAGGGTAAGGAGTGGTGTAGAGGATACGGTGTAGAGGGTACGGTGTAGAGGGTACGGTGTGTTGTAGAGGGTGCGGAGTGTTGTAGTGGGTAAGAGTGGTGTAGAGGGTAAAGAGTGTGGTAGAGGGTACGGAGTGATGTAGAGGTAACATAGTGTTGTGGAGGTTACGGTGTAGAGGGTACTGAGTGTTGTAGAGGGTACGGTTTAGAGGGTACGGAGTGTTGTAGAGGGTATGGAGTGATGTAGAGGGTACGGTGTAGAGGGTACGGAGTGTTGTAGAGGGTAAGGAGTGTTGTGGAGGGTATGGAGTGTTGTAGAGGGTATGGAGTGGTGAAGAGTGTACGGTGTAGAGGGTACGGAGCGTTGTAGAGGGTACGGAGTGTTGTAGAGGGCACGGAGTGTTGTAGAGGGTACGGAGTGTTGTAGAGGGTACGGTGTAGAGGGTACGGAGTGTTGTACAGGGTACAGAGTGTTGTGGAGGGTACGGAGTGTTGTAGAGGGTATGGAGTGTTGGAGAGGGTACATAGTGTTGTAGAGGGGGGAGGAGTGTTGTAGAGGGTACGGAGTGTTGTAGAGGGTTCGGACTGTTGTAGAGGGTACGGTGTAGAGGGTACGGAGAGTGTAGAGGGTACGGAGAGTTGTAGAGGGTACGGAGTGTTGAGGAGGGTATGGAGTGTTGTAGCGGGTACGGTGTAGAGGGTACGGAGTTTTGTAGAGGGTACGGAGTGTTGTAGCTGGTACGGTGTAGAGGGTACGGAGTGTTGTAGAGGGTACGGATTGGTGTAGAGGGTACCGAGTTTTGTAGAGGGTATGGAGTGTTGTAGAGGGTACGGAGTGTTGGAGAGGGTATGGAGTGGTGTAGGGTACGGTGTAGAAGGTACGGAGCGTTGTAGAGGGTACGGAGTGTTGTAGAGGGTACGGAGTGTTGTATAGTGTACGGAGTGTTGTAGAGGATACGGAGTGTTGCAGAGGGTACGGTGTACAGGGTACGGAGTGTTGTAGAGGGTACACAGTGTTGTACAGGGTACGGAGTGTTGTAGAGGGTATTAGTGTTGTATAGGGTACGGAGTGTTGGAGAGGGTACAGCGTGTTGTAGAGGGGAAGGAGTTTTGTAGAGGGTACGGAGAGTTGTAGAGGGTGCGGAGTGTTGTAGAGGGTACGGTGTAGAGGGTACGGAGTGTTGTAGAGGGTACGTAGAGTTGTAGATGGTACGGAGTGTTGTAGACGTTACTGAGTGTTGTAGCGGGTACGGTGTAGAGGGTACGGA